>NC_136796.1:22670433-22677933 GCF_951216825.1 Electrona antarctica | reverse complement strand
GTTTTTCACAGAAGCATTGTTGAACAATAGCTTCATGGTACCATAATGGACGGTGTGATTATGATTTTGATGAAAGATGATGTGATATACAATGGGCATGTGTGTGCGTGCGTGCGTGCGTGCGTGCGTGTGTGTGTGCGTGCGTGCGTGCGTGCGTGCGTGCGTGCGTGCGTGCGTGTGTGCGCACGTGTGATTCCATGTGTGTGAGAGAAACACTTCTTGTCATGGCCAATATCGTTTCCCTGTGTGTGTGTGTGTGTGTGTGACTGTGTGTGTGTGTGTGTGTGTGTGTGTGTGTGTGTGTGTGTGTGTGTGTGTGTGTGTGTGCGTGTGCGTGTGCGTGTGCTTGTGCGTGTGCGTGTGCGTGTGCGTGTGTGTGTGTGTGTGTGTGGTGAGTCCAGGCCTCTGGAGTCCAGAGGGCTGGCTTGCCATCCTGGACTCAGCCAAGGTAGACTATGAAAAATAAGGTAAAGACACCGACCTCATTTTCGCTATCACACAATTCTGTCATCCATGAGCTCATCACCTTTCCTGTATCTTATTCCCGGCTCTTCATCCATCCATCCACTGATTTCTTTTTTTTTTAAACTTTTGCTTTCCTCGTGGACCTACGGTAGGCCCCTGTGGATTATACCAGTAAAGCAACCGTTTGTGGAATAGGCCTATATATGGTTGAACTTGACACTTGCAGATACTCTGCACCATAGCCTCTTTTGGGACCCTTGGTTTCCTTTTCTGTATTTTGGACGGTGGTACCTAGGGTCCCTTGAAAGTAAATCCACTCTCCAATAGACCACTGTCTGGTCTGGTCACGGACAAATAGCGTCACTTGAGTGTTGATGTTTCAAATATGCAAAAAGTATAGCAGATACAGTATGAAACGTGTGCGAAGTGGTGCTAACGGCATTGCCGCTAAAGGACAACTTTAGTTTTTTTCAACCAATGTTCATGTTTAAGGACTTTTTAATTCATTTTTGAAATTTTGGCTTCTCTGAAATTCTCTCTTCCCATATCCTGACTCCCGCACCGCGATTGCACCGCCTGCATGTTGCTGTATCTGGGCTCATTATACATTTAAAAACACAGTTTTAAAGAGGAAACATGTCCTCTTCTTATTTTGAAATGGACAAAAGCTAAAGATCGGGCCATAACAGGAGTTATTAAATAGACCCACAACACGACAGCATTAAAAACATCCAGCATGTACGCGGACGGTCAATCAGAGGCAGTAACTAGGACGTGCAGATAGCCAATCGTGGTGAGGGAGGCGGGACATGGGAAGTGAGGAAGGAATTTTAGAGAAGCCAAAATTTAAAAAATAAATTAAAAATACTTAACGGCTAACTCTGCACCTAATCTCATGGACAATGCACTGAAGATTAGACGGACAGACGATCAGACGGATAGAGAGACAGACAGACCTTCTGCGCCTGGACTGCATGGTCAGATGTAGACTGTAGGTCAAAGAAGGCGAAAGTAACATTTGCAAATCAATAACAAAAACGCTATATACGTATATAGACTGGAAAGAAGACCCAGGGACTGACCCAGCCGCCTACGCATAGCCGAAGTGTTAGTGTGGTGTATGTGTGTAGTCACTGTAGTGTGCCAAATTAATATGATTTGCAATATGATTTGCAATCTGCGAAAAAGGTTAGCAGGCAAGTGAGCCAGCAGGCAGGCAGGCAGGCAAGCAAGCAGGCAGGCTGAGTACAAGGAACCGATTATGAATTTGAATCAGAATCACCTTTATTGTCACATCATAGCTTTACAGGTGTAAAACAGTGGGTAATATTTGTTTTTGTGCAAGCTGGAAGGAACAGAATAAGGAATCAAAACAAGAACAAGGTACCTAGCCTACTTTACACACATAGCATATCCATCCAAACATTATGTACATGATGAGGTTTAATGAGCATATCAGTGTGTACTGTTCATGATATATCTCATCAGTGAAGAAGAGTAACCTACTTATTTTCCTATTTATTGTGTATCCTTTCAGGTTGTTTAGACCCAAGGAAGACTATATTAGCTTTAATAATGTATGCATTTTGAGACTTAAAATGCAAAAATGTATATAAAATAATCACACCTGTGTGAACGGAGCCGGTGCAGGCTGCTCAACAACAGGTGTAAAACAGTGGGTGAATTTTGTTTTTGTGCAAGCTGGAAGGAAATAAAATTGCAGCTCATACTCGGACGGACGGACGGACGGACGGACGGACGGATGGACGGACGGACGGACAGACACACACACGCAGTCAGTCATTGGTTTGGCACCACTCACAAAAAAATACCCTAAGACAAAAGACGCGCACAGTAATATATACCGTAAGTGGTCATTTATGGTGGATAAGTGCCTATCTTTGGTTAAAATTAACTGTTAAATAGGTCTATTCTGAGCTGTATAGAGTCTCCATGTCTCTACAGCTCTTTATTAAACAGAACATGCATTTTCAGGTCAGGATACCTATTTTATCCAGTCAGGATAGAACTCAGTAAGGATACAGATTCAACTATAGTGAAATGGGAAGTGATGACAAAGAAATGAGCAGACAAAATTGGAACTGGCTCGCTATAAAAAAAAAAGACCAAAGCTAATAAATGGCCACTCTCTCCTGATTGGCTCAAATGTTGTCACCTACCTGAAAATGTATTTCCTGTTGAGAGCTGGAGAGACATAGGAGAGACCCCTGTTACAGATCAAACACAATAGCAATGATTACTATCACAGAATATAATAATGCTTTAACCTTTCAAAACCTTTTTGTTTTATACGTATATAAAAAAGAAAAAAAATCACTTACCCTACAGTGTCATATTACATTGGTTAGACATGCTAAAAGTCCGACAGGCATTAGTCCGACAACACCGTCGCTCCCGACATGCGCGGGGGGTTACAACTAACCCGTGGCCGGCTAAAACTAGCCCATGGCTCCCGACATGCATGGCAGGTCAAAACTAAACCGTGGCTCCTGACATGCGTGGCAGGTTAAAACTAACCCGTGGCAGGTTAAGAGTAGGGTCCACGGGTTTGTGTATTTATTTATTAGTATTATAAACCCATAGGGGAATCTTAGATCGCCTTATATAAGAACTGTGTTTGAAAAATACACAAATCATCCCTGCGGTTTCACTCATATGGATATGAAGAATCAACTGACTGATAGAAAACGTTAATGTTACTGCTGCCGAATTAGTTAAATATAAGTGACTGACTGTCGTAAATGATACAGAGACACATATCGCAGAGACAGTTTATTTATTTTTGGACCACAATTTTTATATGAGACGATGAGACCAATGTTATTCTCCATACAGAAAACCTCCACGAACCTCTTGGAACCAGGGGATGAGCGAGTGACATCAGGACATCAGGTGCTCAATGCCGGCGTGGTGGACATCCCCCCCCCCCCCCCCCCCCCCCTCCCCCAGTGCCAACGGGGGCCAGACTCTTAGCTCCATGCAGTTGGGTTAGTTCATGCCAGGGTGGATTTGGGGATCTCAGGGCGTAATGGCTCTATTAGATCACTGCAGGCCTCGGCCCCCTGCTGAGGAGGATTGTTGTGAGGGGGAGGAATGGTGTGAGTGTGTGGCAACGGGGGGAGGGGGGGGGGGGTCAACATTGACGGCGGGGGTCTCCGCTGTGTGCACGTATGCACACGTGAGACTGCTGTGTGTGTGTGTGTGTGTGTGTGTGTGTGTGTGTGTGTGTGTGTGTGTGTGTGTGTGTGTGTGTGTGTGTGTGTGTGTGTGTGTGTGTGTGTGTGTGTGCGCGTGTGTGTCTGACTGCATGGATATAGGCAAGTGATTGTGCATGCGTGTGTGTGTGTGTGGGGGGGGGGGACAGATTGTCCACGGCTATCAAGTCCATCAGGCGAATGGGGTAGCATGGTTCTGGGGTAGAGGGTAAAGTATTTACATTTACTTAAGTATAATTTCAAGGTTTTTCTACGTTATTTAACTATTTTCATTTTGTTTAATACATACCTCTACTCCACTCCACTCCACTCATAGAGGCAAATATTGTTTTACTTAAGCAAATATAAAAATGATATACTGAATGAAGTTATTTCCGCGCCCCCCTCTCCTCGTCCATCTGTTACCGTGGCAGCGGCAGTGGTGGTGACCAAGGTGTTGCCATGGCGAGGTGGACACAAAACCACAAAAGGGGGGTGTGTGGCGTGGGAACGGGTCCAGGGTGTCAGGAGTGAGGTCAAGGGGTCAAGGGGTCACAGCCAGCTGGACAGCACTAGCGCACAAGGGTGAGAAAAGAAGGAGGGAAGGTTTTGATTTAGTTTTCGCCCCCTTTCTCCCTCTTTCGAACCCTTTTCTTTTCTCCTCTCGCTGATTTTCTTTCTTTTTTTTGGCAGAGGGAGGGGGTGGGGTGAAGTGGACAACCGCTGGACATTAACATTGAACCGCCGGGCAGATGAAAGCACGGGACGCAGGAGGAGCCAATAAGAGATGCAGACTGGGGGAGGGGAGGGGGGACGTTAGGGGGACCCCACCCCCCTCAAGTATTATTTTTCCGGGGGCTGCATCACATTGGGTTGTACACCTACTGGTGCCTAATCGCGTATAGCATTTGACAGGCAATTGACTCTTGTCAATGTAGGCGCAAATGCAACTATTAAGGGGTTGTGTGAGACTGTGAGCGTGCACGCGCGCGTGTGTGTGTGTGTCTGCCCATCTGTGTGGCCATGGCCTGAGCTTAGCCAGAAGAGTGAGACCCACAGACGAAGACAATAGGCCATTTTGCTAACATTTATCTCAGGAATTCAACTCCTTTTGCAGATTTGGAACAAACACATCCTGCCACTCTGTATTTATAGTCAGTACTGTTCCAGCATATTGGATCGTTCTAAAGACACATATTTTATTGTTATTTTATTTTTTGTTTTATTAGGGTGTTATTGACTTGACCCTGGCCTTGCATCTCTTACTATACTGGTGGTGGCTTGTGATGGTGGCGGGGTATATGCTTATTCTAATCTTATTCTAATCTTTTCCACTCTTGTAACTTAAGCACGTAAACTCTATACAGTACAAGGTCAGAAAGTTAAAGACAGGAGTGTGGCAGCCACACTCATGACTCAATGTCAATGCTAATGGGCTCTATGTACAGGGTGCATGTGTTTGTTCCGACGTACCCTAACCTAACTCTAACCTCACAGGGAAGCCACGGGTGAGTTTTAACCGGCAATGCATGTCGGGAGCCACGGTTGAGTCTTGACCAGCCACGCCTGTGTTGGACTGAGTCACGCATGTGTCGGACTATTGCAGATGATACTAATGAAGTATCCAGGCCATTTTGGCCTTCATTAGTAATTACAGGTCCATTTGGTTCCATTTGCACACAAAGGTTTGAGAGCCACTGTACACTAAATGGAAGAGAGCCTTAATAATTACTAGCATCATGCAGTCTCATTAGTATCATTCAGTATCATCAGTATAATTCGTATCATCGGTAACACCTGTGAAGGAAGTAGGGAAGGGGCTCGGAAGTAGGAAGAGTTATTCTGTGTGCATAGCGCGCACTAGAGCCTATCGAGTAATCTCTTATGTCACTGCGTTGTGTGACGTCTCACCACTATTCTGCTATAATATTGTCCACTTGTCTGTGCTTCTGTTCCAGGGAATCCAGGCAATACACTGCTGTTACCCTCTGTCACACAGCTGGAGGTGGCACAAACATGGGGCAAATAAGCAATTTGAAATATATACTAATGTTGTGTTGGCTGGGGTCCGTGCAGTGGTCCATGCTCAGCCCACTCTTTCCCCCCCTCCACACCAAAATTGTGAATACAAGACTTTTATTTGTAAGAGCTAGAGCATTTCTACTTTGTGGCATTGATACCTTTACATAAGTAAAACATGTGAGTACTTCTTCCATCACTGTCTAACTCTGAGATTCTTTGAAAGGACTGGGCTGTGTCAGTGATTAAACCTGTGACCTTTTACTAGCAGGACCATTTGTCTAACCACAGTCAGAGATACCAGAATGAATGATATCGGCTTCTGCACGGAGCAGGGAACTTCATTTACATTTTAATGTAATGTGCCATTTGATTATAATGTAATACATCTTCTGCAGTATATTCATGTCCCTACATTATGTGAATAGCACTGACATGATACTGCTCAGGTGTGGTTGTCTATTTGATTTTCAATCGATATATATATGTGTTCATTGCAACGTTTTACAAATATTATGTTCACTATTAACATTCAACAGAGATCTGGCTAAACAGAGAACAACAGTGGATCATGCACAGATGGTCAACTTCATAAATAAGCCATTAAAACCGGGAAAGTATCTGCGTCTAAGATTTTAGCGTTGGCAATTCAAAAATAGCAGACATGCAGTACAAGCTCACAGCATGTCACTTTGTGCCGCGCTGCGAGCTTGTACGTCTGCTATTTTATTTTATTTTTTAAAACCTTGAAAGTGTGAGAACTCTACTGCCTTAAAAAGCATGCAGTAACTACGAAAAATATTTTAACTGATGAATGGAATGGGTTTAAAAGTGTTTCAACTGGTGAAAATTAAATGAGATATATCAGCATATGTGTATCCCCCCAAAAATGAGATATATCAGCATATGTGTATCCCCCCAAAAATGAGATATATCAGCATATGTGTATCCCCCCAAAAATGAGATATATCTGCATATGTGTATCCCCGGAAATCACGAAGACTAATTTGACCTTTGGGATACGGCTTTGTAGGGCAGTGTACTGATTTAGAAGGCATTTGTAGAATCGACCTCAGGTTTTTATGGGCTAATGTGAGTTATTGAGCTATATATTACGATTCTATAGCGGGTATATTTTGGATTGAAATATTCACCCGGCTCCACCGTGGCAAAGCCAAGAAGACACCAATACCCTGAACCGCATCAGTGGATAACACGTTATGACAACATGGATAAGGAATAGCTTACAATACAATTACGCACCAGGCGCACGGACAGGCGCACATGATCCACACTTATACTCACACACAGAGTAAAGAAAGTGAGCACACACACACGCACGCGCACGCACACCCACACCCACACCCCCACACCCACACCCACACACACACACACACACACACACACACACACACACACACACACACACACACACACACACACACACACACAGAGAGGCCCCCATGGCCTTTAGTGATGCAGAGAGATGAAGGGAGCCCAGTATTCCTACTCTCTCCTCCACAGTAATAGGATTAGGCACAGCCTCAGGAGAACATGGCAGGCCAAGTCCAAAGCTCCGTTTGACACCTTTTGTGTCCTGGGCGCTGAGATGCCTGCTCGCAGCAATAGGATGAGGGACAAAGGACTTTTTAACATTGTGTTGTAGCTACAAATATACCCTGATGGGAGAATGCTGAGCTCACCGGTTCCACAACAGATACAATTAACAGAGGCCGAATTTGACGGCTCAATCGTTTTTTAAATTCATCTGCGTTGTTCTCGGATTGGAGTGCGTGTATTG
>NC_136796.1:22522933-22665433 GCF_951216825.1 Electrona antarctica | reverse complement strand
GTTTAAATTGTTAAGCCACTACTTCGGCAAGCAAAAAAAAGAAAAGTGTCACGATGTGAGGCGTTGCCAAAGCTTGTAAATCTGCTATTTTGGCTATTTGGGAGAAAAGAAAATCACACCCGTGTGAAGTGAGGGGTGCTCTTATGATCATCGTACATCATGATGACGTAACAACAATAACGTCTATTTGCTCAGATACTATGACGTAAAATTGTCCATTCATTGTCAATTGGAATTGAATCTTTGTGTAGGACAAAATACCGATTTGCTCAGACACATATGACGTAAATTCTCCATTCATTGTCAATGGGAATTTAATGTTTGTGTAAAACGAGAATCTACACTAACAGCTAGGAGGAGCTAGCGCCCCTCAAAAAAGAAAGACAAAATTAGGCTAATGTGGTTATTCTGTAGCGAGCTAGCTGCTAAATCCTTTCACTTCTGGTGCAGCAGCTGTCTGGTTCTGCTGCTAATCACCAGTATTGTAGATTAGAACATGCAGGTCTTTTGCTGGAGTCACCTCGTCAGGCACACGCTGTTCCTGCCACAATTCAATAAACTTTTCTCTTCCAGCTCAATAGGCATTATTGGTACATTTCAGGAATAGTATAGATAATAAAGGATACATAATATTTCAAGGCCAGGTACTGCTTGGCTCTCATTGGCTGTTGCTTGGTACTTTCTTCAAGACCTTAGCCTTCTTCATTTTTATCTTTTGGGCTTGTTCCGTCTGTATTGATAGGCCACAGTGAAGAATTACAGGAAACAGGGAGAGAGAGTTAGACATTTAGCAAAGGTCTGCCCGGAACAGCTATGAGTGTGTATGTGTGTGGCACCATACAAATATTTAGATTTTTGATTATTGATTTATTTAGAGCAGGGGTTTCGCCAAATAATATTGGGGGTCCCCAAATTATTTTGAAGATTTTTTATTATAATTTTTTTTGCAACTGAATGGCTGGGAAATGGAAATTAAGAGTTGACATAGTACACATAGTTATGCATAAACTTTCCTTAATGATTAGATATATGGTTTCAGTATTCATTAATGATATATTTTCTCTATTATTAAGGTTATTTTTGCAGTCAGTTTGTCCCCAGCCAAAAACGTTGAGGACCCCTAGCTGATTTAGAGTAGCCAATAATTTTTTACCCTGTTTTTTCTACCCAATTTAGCCGTTAAGCCAATTAATTAACTCTCTCCTTACTGGCCTACCGGCACTTCCCAATATTGCAATCAGAACTGCAGACTCACTCCCAATCTTCCGGCATAGTCTGAAAACCCACCTCTTCAGACTCCTTCTTAGCCCATAGCACTTGCCATAGCACTAGCCTTGATGACCTTGCAGGCGTATACAAAGGCTCAACTTATGTAACTTAGATTTTATGTAGACATAGAACTCTATAGTTGTCTATAGTTGTTTCATTATTGCGACTGAAGGTTGCAGATTACTATATAGTCCATCCGTCGATCTGTCCGTCACGCCTCCATATATGTTTGTCAGTCCATCACGCCTCGTGACACGTCACGCAACCATATATTGGTCGTCATTCCGTCACGCCTCGTGACACGCTCCATGGCCGGCGAAAACTAGAGTTTTCAACAGGCCCGAAAATGAAGGCCTGGCCCTACCTGGGCCCTCATCAAACCCTGTACACTCAAGACACGCTCCATATATGGCCAGACCTCATCAAACCCTGTACACTCAAGACACTGCCCCCGCTACCACCCTTAGATCTCCATATGGAGCTGACCTGTTCTGACATTCCAAATGTTGATCTGACCTCATCAAACACTGTACACTCAAGACACGCTCCATATATGGCCAGTACAGAATTCATTCCATATGTTGATCTTACCCCCCATGCCAAAGCGCCAGCCCAGCAGTCTCCCGTCACCCACACAAATGCGTGCACGAGGCGCCCTCAGGGTGTCTTACTGGTATAGATATTCCACTGTTCTTAGCTTACCGGTATGTATGAGTCTTGATGACTGTATTTGATGTATTACCATGTTTTTATTCTTGCTTATTGTCAGTCGCTCTGGATTAAGAGCATCTGCTAAATGCCTACATTTTAAATTGTAATTCTCCCCACACACATTTCTGTGTTGTATCCCACTGACTCATGTAGGCCTACCTGCCAGTGAGGAGCCCCCATCGGGAGGACATAGGGCTTCTCTTGTCCTACTCTTCATATCCACCATCCCCACCTGGCTTCCCTCCCCTGAACACAGGCCAATTGACAAAGCCAGATGCACCATGATTTGAACCCACAACTGTGTGAATCTGCTTTGATTTCAGAGTGCAAACATTCTGGTATAGCACCAGTCTAGAGATTTCTGCAGGGTTGGTTTCAGGGTCCAGCATTCACTGCTGTATAGGAGAACAGACTTTACCGCATAGAAGAAGCTGAGCTTGATTTGACGGGGGAGGTTGGAGTTCTATACACTGGCAATGCTGTTCAGGGCCCTCCATGCAAGTGCCTTCCTCACGTTAAGATCTTGCTCAGTTGAGTTGACCCATGAGCCCAGGTACTTGAAGTCCTTTGACCAGTTTTATTGTATATTTTGTTTCTTTTCTTTTTCCCCCCATCTTTTTTTAGGTGTTAAAAAGGTCTTAAAAGTCCTTAAATTCACTGTCATCCTTGGATCCCCCCGGGCTACCCCCCATGTGTACTGATGATGTAAATTAGCCCTTTTGAAAGCTTACTGTACACCACTGTATACTGCCCGTTTGTGGTGCAGCTACAGTAAAGGTAAATATAATATGTTGCGGGTGGCATATGCTCTCAGAATCCTGCTGAGGCTCCCGAGGTGGACAAGTGCCAGACAACTGTTCGTAAACAGTGGTGTCCCACTCTGAATGCCGTCCTCCAGAATTTAATGTTCAGCTTTAAGACGAGGTTAAAAGTGAAATTATAATGACAATGAGCATGCCTATAAGAAGAGCAGCGTCTGCTACTCTTCCTGTATCTGGAAACACTGGAGAGAATGTCTATGTTTTTTAGATATTTGTATATCTTTTTGTTTTTAATTCCTGTTGTGTTGTCCCGTGTATTGTTTATTGTTATGGACCTTGGCGTCTGAAATAAAAATTGATTGATTGATTGATTGATTGATTGATTGATTTACCCTCCTGTAGTTTTTTTAAACTGAACTAGAAAATAAACTACAAAATCATCTCTGGTTTCATCACTCTTTATGTGGTGAATTCAAGGCTCATGATGAAGTTCTGGCAGGAATGTAAGGAATTATGTGCTGTCAGATGGTGTATGTCTCATCCTCCTGATTTAACCAATCATATCAACAGCAGATCAGACTGACCCTTGCTGGTTTGATGCAAGACTATCTGCTATCAAGTTTTTGTTTTCCCCCTCTTTGAACAATGATATATGATTAAAATAAATAAAATAAAGACAAAAGACAATCAAATAACTGTTTGTTGCCTTTGGCAGGATATGTGGTGACACCATCAATCATACATGGTATTCATTTTGAAACTTTCCTTGGCTTTGTTTACCTATTGCTTGCCATTTTATATTTATTTTATGACTTTTGTTCTGACAAAAAGGTGCACTTTTTGATGGCACCTTTTCATTGTACGTATATTTTTGACCAGCACCTGTAGAATTTCTGGAGATGTGCGTGCTTCCTGTTGGATCTTATCTCTAAAACGGCATTCCACATTTTTCTTGGCATAGAAGGAATTCTGTCTGAGGTTGCCTCTCTTGGAAAACAGATTTTTGATGTCAGCTGGATTAAATAATTAAACGAGAGGGGGTGGGGGGCAGACCATGACAATGCTGAATGTTGCTACTCTCCTGTCATTCTCATGGTTCAGGCCTTCAGGGTCATGTCACCCTCCAGTGGAGGTTTAGTGAATTACACACTCCAAACAAAATCTCCATGTAGTCACAGAAGGCTTGCATAGAAAGAAAGAGTGTATTTGATTGCTTACGTAATATGTGGCTGTGGAAGATATTTAAAAAAATGAACTATATTAACTAGGCTACTTTATTATCCTGTGAATGGGGGACTGGGATTATGATGCTGTTATTTTCTTATTTTATATAGGCCTACCTAAGACCGGCTGTCACAATTTAAAACAGGTCTTTAACCAAGAATTGGAGAGTCTGGATTGGTCTGATGAGCTTAAGAGCACACTTGTCGAAGATGCATGGCTTTGCTTCAAAACCAAATTTACAGTACTGAACAACATGGCTCCTTTGAGAACCATCGGGGTCAAAACCCGCTCGGAGCCATGGATGAATAGGCCTACTGACTGCAATGAAAGCCAGAGTCAAAAAATGCTCTGAATTTCTAAAATGCAAGTCAAAGCTTGTCAAGCGCTTCGACCGTGATCTCCAAGCTCAGCTGGACAACCTATATACCCAACGAAACAAGCTAAGAAACATTGTTACTGCCATGACCAAATCCGCTAAAAGAAACTGTATCAATGATAAAGCTGAGGAAAACAAAAACAATACTCGGGATCTCTGGAAGCTTGATGTGGCCAACTACTTGAATATCTTCTTTACAAACATAGCAACAACGCTGGTTAACAAACTGCCCTCCCACTTGTGGGCTCTTTGGTGTAGAGCACATTAAAACCTACAGAAACCTAGGTGTTTGTAAAGACGATTTTAAAATGGTAATGAGGTACTGATGAGGTACTTAAGAAACTGAGTGCCCTTCAACCCAACAAGGCCACTGGCCATGACAATATTTCCCCCAAATTTCTCAGAGACTCAGCCATCTCTATAGCTCCAATCATCACCGACTGGCGACATAATAAACCTCTCCATCAAACCGGGACAGGTCCCCCATGCACGAATTCCAATCTGGCTTCAGAACATCCCACTCCATTGACACATGCTTCCTCTATTTGAGCGACCACATCAAACACGAGGTGGATGCTGGCAAATACTGCGGCATGGTCATGCTGGACAAAGCTGGTCAAGCTGTCAAAAGCCTTTTGGAGGATTTTGACACTATGAACCACTCCATACTGGTTAACAAGCTAAAAGCAATTGGTTTTGATAGCACATCAGTGAGCTGGATGCAATCCTACCTGGAGGCGGTGCACGGAACACTGTCGCTATTGTAAACAAGTGTATGTATGCAGTGGTTCCCAAAGTGGGGTCCGGGGACCCCTAGGGGTCCTTGAGGGAGTTCCATTTAGTTAGTTAGTTCAAAGTTTGTTTAGTAAACGCAATAAAAGTGAAAATTTACATCATAATGTTTTTCCCGTCACTGTATATGTTTCTTTTCCCTTTTGACCTCCTTTATGATGAATTCTGTTCTTTGACTATATAGAAGTGTCTATTTGTACGTCTCTAAATGTTTTGATGAATTGAACAAGGTGGACCAAGTGTAATGCTTAATTGGGTCGTCCACTCACAGTTAACAGTCTTTGTATTGAGTTTGTGCTTGAAATGTAGGCTACTGTAATTCTGCAAACTGTTAATAAATATTTCAATCAATCAATCAATGTGTCGTTTACGTCATATTGTCTCTTTATTGTTAATGGCGTTTAATGTTTGTGTTGGCACCGTTTGTTTTACATCACCATCACCTAATCAACATGAGGGCTGGAGAGACATGGTTCTGTTACTGAACAATTTATCATCTATAGCAATGAGTACTATCAGTATATAAAGCTATTTAACACGTATTTAACCAAAACAAATTATTTTACTCTACCTTAAGTAAACAGCAGGCCACCAGTGCAGGGGGTGGGGGGGTATGCCTTCTTCCAGGATGCTCCTGTCCTGTCTGCCTGATACGAAAAACTAACGGACACCTTCTCGCGATGTTAGATGGATGTGCTATTGTCCTCCTACGGCGAGGTCGGCAGTCGCGCGAGATTTGGATCAGTTGACTAAATGCCACGTCTGTGTCTCTCTGTGTGAGAGAATGAAACAGACTTCCAGACTCATCAACAACACTGTCGTGGACCAATAACAGTTCAACATTTAGATCTGATATTTGACACGTCGTATAATAAAGAGTGTATTCAACGGTTTCTCCAGACGCTGGTCATTAGGAGCAGCCAGGTAAGAAACAAAGGAACATATAAGGAGCAACATGTCATGATGGTAGCAAGTTGGTTAGCCAGGGCTAGCATGCTAGCAGCTTTGATGAACAACTTGATTGATTGAGTTGGACTTTGTGTTTTGTTTGCGATCAGACTTATTTACTTTGCTTTTGTGAGCTTTGCGATCAACGAATAATAAGGACTTAAACCAACTAGGATAATCAATGCAATTACACCTAAACATAAGCTAAACATCACACACTGACTGGAGTTGTCTTGTCCAGCCTGCACGTTCCAGTTTAGAACATTATGTAGATTATGCCGTATGTTAATCATGGTTTGAGATAGCCTTGGATCAAGAATATATATATATATATATATATATATACACACACACACACACACACACATACATACATCAGGGTCCTCCATTTTCAATTCATCAGAACATTTCAAGACGTACAGATATACACTTGCAAAAAAAGAAATCATCATATATATATATATATATATATATATATATATATATATATATATATATATATATATATATACAGTTAAAATAGTACAAAAACATTCTGACTATGAGCTACCTTCTGTGTAAAGACATTCCGTGCATGTCATTATTTTCCAAGTGTTGGAGTTTGGAAGCTCCTGCATTTATTATGTGCAATTTAAAAACAGGTCGTACGTAGGGCCGTTGTGTGGTTAACAATGAGCGCTTCCAAACTCCAACACTTGGAAAATAATCACCTGTCCTGCTCTGAATTTATTGACACAGTCAATGTGTTTTTGCATAGTATAGTCTGTCATTAATGTCATTCAATGTTTTGATGAACCCCAATGGAAACAAGCCATAGTGCTTTCTCAGGTGTTTAATACTATTAGCACTAGCATCAGACCTTGTATTGAACTGTACTTTCCTGTGCTTGTCTTTGCAAACTGTTAATAGTGAACTTGTGTGATTCTCAACCCTTTACTACTGTTGTTGTTGTTCTGTTTGTTACAGGTGGGTTAACTATGGCCTGTGTACGTCTACTCACACTAACACTGTTTACATCATCATTGCTGCTGCTGCTGCTGCAAGCGACACAGCTGACAGTCGCACACGGCCACTCCCACGATCACCACGGCCACTCCCATGGTGAGGGAGGTTGCCATGGACACGGGCCTCAGGTGAAGATGCACCAGGGGGCGAGCAAGTGGAGTGCCCAAGCCAACCTGGACCCAGAGGAAGAGGAGCACCACGGGCACGCCCATGATCACGGGCACGATCACGGGCACGATCACGGGCATGCCCACGATCACGGGCACGCTCACGAGCACGGGCACGCTCACGAGCACGGACACGCCCACGATCACAAGGACGTTGTCCGCGTGCACAAGGAAGAGGAGGATCACGGGCACGCGCATGACGGAGGGGAGAGGGTGAAGAGGGACGCGGAGGGAGAGAAGAGAGACCTGCTGGAGCTGTGGATGCAGGTGTGTGATCACATTGAAAGAGCCTTGGTGTTGTTGATTCATTATCCCATTAATTTTATTTTCCACTGTTTGACTGATTCTAGAATTCAGTCATACGCAATGAGGACATGTGAGAATGTGAGAAAATAAATGTCTTCTTCTAGTTGTCCATAATTATATGGGCTTAATTAATGATATTAGTATGTTTTGGGTTATACTCCTGGCCGGGGGGGAAAAGATGAGAGTAACAGACCTGTCCATTGGTTCCTAACTATCAATAATTTAGCATGGCCTATTGGCCCCCCTACTAGAACCCAACTCAATGATCCCTGGGGTTCCCACGTTGAATACCAGTGCTAGTCTAGACTAGACACTGCGCATGTAGTGCCCTAACGAGAGAATCACCAACCATTACCATTCATGGCATCATTGCATGTCCCTGCCCTGCTCAGTGCTTCCACTGGACAGTTCCCTGGTGGGATTGTGTGTAACTGTGTCGGCGTCAGAGCATGTGCTCTCCTCTCTCCTTTAGTCCTTTCCCTAGCTAAATAAAAGATTACAATTAAAGTTTTGTCCAGGATGTAGGAGTGGCTCTGCTGAGCAAGGCTGCCACTTTCCCCTTGTTCTCAACACGGACATATTTTTACCTAATTGGAAATCTGAGAAAATGCAGAGGGCCACATGTTTTTGGCAGATGAGTACAAGGTGCTCTTGATTTATTGGGACTTTGTCGACCAAGTCACTCTTGTGGAAAAATGGGTATGAGGATGATGTCACACGCATACCCTCTAGGAAACTACACCATAGTCTCATAGTCATTACCATATTAGTTTTGAGGAGGTGACTAGATAAAACACACGTGTATGCTACAAAATAGCCTGTGGGTAAAACCCACCATGGAATTATTGACATCGTTCCGGTTGTTTCTCCATTCTCCAGGCTATAGGGGCCACCCTGCTGATCAGCGCCGCTCCATTCCTCATCCTCTTCCTCATCCCGGTGCAGTCCAACTCCGACCAGCACCAGAACCTCCTCAAGGTGCTGCTGAGCTTTGCGTCCGGAGGCCTGCTGGGAGACGCCTTCCTTCACCTGATCCCCCACGCCCTTGGTCGGTGGATGACCCGCTGTCTGTGTTTCTCTCCACGTGTCTCTCTCGCTTTGTTTTTCTCTCACTTTCTCTCTGTTTTAACACACCGCATTGCTTGCCAAAAATAGTAGATCTACAGTAGGCCTGTCACAATTATTACATAATCGTCTAATCACAATTATTTGAGATAATCGCAATTGATTTGCCATAATCATTTCCATGTTGGGGGGGGGGGAAACCCAAAAGCAGAAATAGCCAGTAAGCTTGTAGATCAGCTATTTAACTCTTATTTAAAAAAAAAAAGGGAAAATATAAAATTATTAAATGTCAGTCATTTCTTTGTATATTTTAGTTATTTGTCGTATGTGCCCTGTGCATTTTTTTATTATGAATCCTAAAAGAAATAAAAATATATAGGTTTTTTTTCATATACATACAAGCTCACATTGCGGTATGCTGTCGATTGTGAAACTTTCATACGACGTAGAAGCCAGGCTTCACTCTGTCTCCAGCCATCCCTCTCTGCCTCTTTCCTGCTTTTGCTGTCATGCTCATATCTGTTACATAATGCTGCATGCTGCTCAGATGAGTGACACAAGGCTAGGCCTGTCACAATTGTTACGTAATCGTCTAATTGCACTTATTTGAGATGGTCTTAATAATGTTTGTATGTCTTCCTATTTGCTCCTTACAGCGCCACACTCACACCATGGAGGCGAAGAACACGGCCATTCACACGCCAGTGAAGAGTCACATGACCATGGCCACTCCCACGGTATGGAATCATTATCTGATGGCATAGAACAGTGGTACCGGTTAATGTAACTCTTTGTGTACTACATATGGAACCAAACGGACCCTTACAGGTCCATTTGGTTCACACTTGGGGGGTAAGAAGGGGGCAAAGAAGAAGTGCTGCGGTCAAATGCCACCAGTGAGTTTCCCCCTGTAAAACTCCAGTATTGTTTCTGTCTGTGTCCAGGTGCGGCCCACGACCACACGATGTCAGTAGGCTTGTGGGTTCTGGCTGGGATCGTGGCGTTCCTGGCGGTGGAGAAGTTTGTTCGCCTGATGAAGGGTGGCCAAGGACACTCCCATTCCCATTCACATGGTACGCTGCTGTTAGCGCTGTGCATTTATCAAATATCAAAAATGTGTCAATGTTCCAGTAACTGACTGGTAGATTTCTATTTTATACTTCTATTCCCCATTATCAGATATATGGAACAGATATGCAAAGGGGCATAATTAGTTATTAGTAAGGGCATTTTATCAGGTATTTGACCAATCTGGGAACTAAATCGTTACCAAGAAATTTCTTCACCAATGTGTTTCTAAAGGTGTCTAATAACATGTACTAAAAGTTTGAAATTCAACTCCCGTGGGAAAGTTGAGTTATTAGCATAATATGTGACCATACCCTTAACATCCTATATAAGGCA
This sequence comes from Electrona antarctica, assembly GCF_951216825.1. NCBI lineage: Eukaryota > Metazoa > Chordata > Actinopteri > Myctophiformes > Myctophidae > Electrona > Electrona antarctica. The sequence continues at coordinate 22,655,405 of NC_136796.1, read as the reverse complement.
AAAAAGTCCAAATTTCATCATTCTTTAAGTAGCATGTGACATATGCAACTAGGGTGATTTCATGATTCTGAATCCATTCCAAGCATTAGTTTTGCATAAAAAACACTCCTTGGGCTAAATTAGGCCATATCCACTTGACCAAATGTGCTGACCTCATCACGTTTGTGTGGCTGTTTTCCTCCCAAGGAGTGTTTTTTGTGCAAAACTAATGCTTGGAATGAATTCAGAATCATGCAAACACCCTAGTTTCATATGTCACATGTTACTTAAAGAATGATGAAATTTGGACTTTTTTGCCTTACATAGGATGTTAAGGGTATGGTCACATATTATGCTAATAACTCAACTTTCCCACGGGAGTTGAATTTCAAACTTTTAGTACATGTTATTAGACACCTTTAGAAACACATTGGTGAAGACATTTCTTGGTAACGATTTAGTTCCCAGATTTTCATAGATTTCTCTTACTATATTGATTATGCAAGTGTATAAAAATGTATGGGCCCATGCACAAGAATATTTACTACAGTGTAACCTACACAGTATGTATCATATCGTTGCTGTATGTCCATATTGCTTCTTTTTCCAATGGCATTACTCAAACGGTGCCGTGTCGTTAGTCAGAAGGTTCCTTGTTCCGAAATTACTATCCCTATCTCTAATCCTAACCTAAACATAACCGCAAGCACGGGAGCAGTGCATGTTCGGACTAACGGGACTTCGGATCTATGGGCAGTTCCCACTCAAACCACCGTTCTGCTGTTCTCAGCGGGAGGCATACTATAATCCGACGGAGCATTAGTTCGACATGCGTCCGCATCTCGGACTAGCGCCTGCTCCCGTGCTTGCGGTTATGGTTAGGTTAGTTAGGGTTTGAGGTGGGTTGTCGTTTTTCGGACCAATGACTAACTATGTCTAACTAAAGTACTGCACCCGTTCTCAGCTGCTACCAAGGCCAAAGACAGTGACACAGAGGAAGATAAGGAGGATTCGAAGGATGAGAAGAAAGACAAGAAAGAAATCAAAGAAGAGACTGCACCAAAGACAGAAGGTAAGAGCAGCACAGGTGAAAATAAAGAACTCATTGATTCGAATGATTTATCTTACTAACTTCAAACAGGCTGACACAATCACTAAACACATTTCAGACAAGCACACAAGCAACCAATCAATCACAACAGAAAACACTTGTGCTGACAATCATGGTCAAGTGACCTTAAAGGTGCAGAACACAAGCGCCTCTGAACATCCTAATGCATCATTGGAAATAATAAATTACGATAATGCACTTGCAGGGAAATTAACATGTCATGCCAAATTAACTATTATATCCCTGACAACCCTCTGGCCCCAAATAAACTAAAACATCTGTTTCTGATCTCCCCAAAGTGCAACTACAAAATAAAGTGACAAATGAATATGCAGTATATTAATTAACAAATGCAGAGACATTTACTTACTAAACTTTGTTTATCTTAACTCTTGATCTTAGTCCCAGACATCAAGGTGTCTGCTTACCTGAACCTGGCTGCGGACTTCACACACAACTTCACGGATGGTCTGGCCATCGGGGCGTCATTCCTAGTGGGGCCAGCGGTGGGCGCTGTCACCACCCTCACCATCCTGCTGCACGAGGTCCCCCACGAGATCGGAGACTTTGCCATCCTGGTGCAATCGGGATGCACCAAGAAGAAGGTACACCGGCTGACAGTGAATGGGTGTTAGACAAGACAAGATTGGACGACTTTAATTTATGATCACAGATCGCTTAGGGTGAGATTGGACGTGATATGGGTTTATAGTGTTCAAAAATGAATTTGACCGGCTTTTGTTGTGATCGTCGCTTGGCAACGGGTCCCTTCCGTGGTCGTGACATCATTGGTTATTTTCCATGCACTGGTCCTCGGCTATCGCGAATCCTAAAAAACGTTTTGTATTAAAATTGAGCTCAGATTGAGGTGATAATAGAAAACATCCATGTTTTCGGAGGTCAATAAAAAACATTTGTGACCGTGTGGGACGGTTTCCAGTGCTTCTGATAAAAAAGGAAGTATGTGCCCTGTCCGGTCTTGCACACCTCATGAAGAAAGTTTAAATTCAAGTTTAATTTTACTCTTTAGATTATAGTTAGTTTTTTATTTGATGTACCTTGGTTGTTGTTCTTTCTGATTTCAATTAAATTTCTCCTCTGACCATTACCCATCAGGCCATGTGTCTGCAGCTGCTGACCGCGCTGGGAGCTCTGGCCGGCACAGCTTGCTCCCTATTGGCCGAGGGCGTGGGTGCCGCGGCGACCGCCTGGATTCTGCCCTTCACAGCCGGCGGCTTCGTCTACATCGCCACGGTGACTGTGCTTCCCGAACTGCTGGCAGGCCGCTCCAGCTTTGGCCAGTCACTTATGGAGATTCTGGCCCTGCTGTTCGGCGTGGGCATGATGGTGCTGATCGCAGAGTATGAGTGAGACGGGGGGAGAAAAGAAGAGAGGGACTGATGCTAGCGTAGGGCAGGAGGGGAGACGGGGAGAGAGAATGAGCGACAGATGGTTGGAGAGAAAGAAAAAGATCATCATACAGAGACGAAATGGAAGTTAAAAGGGGTGAAAAATGGGATTGAATGTAGGAATGATAAAATAGCTCTTGAGGACATACTTTTGTCTTTTATCGATTCAATCCTTTCTGACGCACATCCCCTGTCGAAACGGATACATTTGTCATTTTGTTCTCTCGTATGTACTCCTGCTCCTGCTGATTTATTTTATTTTATTTGTACCTGTTGAATGAGAATGAGCACTGTGGAATTCAAAGAGTGAAGCTAAGAAGGTAGGCTTACAATTGGGGGGGGGGGTTCATAGTGTACCAACCGGCCATCGTGTCTCATTTATCCCAAGAGACATTAGCCACTTTCACTGCATTTTTCCTGCCAAACAAATTCTTACCCTTACCCATGACGGAACTCACAACTGAAATACTTAGTAAATTGATTAGTAAAAAAGAGAGGAAGATTACTTTGCTGAAGCTTATTTGCTTGTCTGCTCTATTGGATGGCTTCACAGTGAGTCAGGACGGAGGATATCAGTCAGTGGTGGCAATCATTTCATTTTTGGTAGTTTTGTTTTGCGACCTCAGAATTGTACGGTTGTATTTATAGACATTCCAGTGAAATGGAATATGACATTGTATTGTAATTGGTGTTTATTGATGGCTTCTGTTTTCAGACATTGTCGACAGTAAAGAGACCAAAATGTCCTAGCCGAGAGACATTGTGGCATATTGTCATCAATGTCGTCATCATTGCCACGGAGGAAGGTTTACATAGAAAGTGTAAAAGGTCTATGCTGCAGTTACTTTTGCCACTTTTTCACACCAGTCCACTAGAGGGCACCCATTCATATTACATTTTAAATTGAAGGTTCAGCTTCATGTGTTGGCTGTTTGAAGCTGTGCAAGTGTACATAGTGTTTCAGATCCCATGTTTGTGCTGACCTTGAAGTCAACGTCCAATATAATAATAATAATAATAAGACAATATTGTTATCTGATTCTGAATAGACAAATCCACAGAGCGCTGCCCTGTAGTTGTGCACTCATTATTTCCGCCTGACAACGCAGTTATGATTGCCGTTCTGTGCATTCGTCTATACTGTTAATTGTCTGCAACTCTGCAATAATATCAGATTAGTCGTGCATTCTGACCCATTGGTTGACAAACTATAACAGTCATCACACATGTGGTATTGTGGTTGAGGAATATGATCATGTCTAAAGTCTTGTAATTGGGGATAAAGTTGGGTGAGAACTTAATCAGCTCACATGCCCATGGTTACACAAAGGTTGCTGGGAAGTGAGTGTCTTCAGAAAAGACTACATGATGTAATTGTAGACCCATTCCATTCTCATTTGATTTTGTGATATCTGTATCTTGGAAACATCAGCTATGCAGTGATATGGCCTAGTTGAGCCATATCCCCAGCCACCATCAGTGCATCAACACCAAGCAGAATCCAGGTTAGGCTATATGGAAATGGCATTTTAAATGCACATTCAAACTGGATGAATGCATTTTGCAGCACATTTGTAGACATAAGATTAGCAGAATGACTTAAGTTGAAACTTCAAAATGGTTTTCTGATTTATTTCATTTTAATCATTCCAGACTTTATTTCTTTTACCTTTGCAATTCCAGAGTAGGGTTACTCAATTAGGACAATTCAGATAGTGATGTATTGGTTGTCTTTTTTTCTCCCGGTCAAATTGTGTACTGTAGGTATAACATTTTACCATGTTGGGGGTTTTCAACAATGATATTGGCAGATCTACAAGGCAAGCTTAGAGTGACCTGAGTTTGTACATGTACGCCATTTTCACTATTTTTTAAGTGAGGCTTAAGTCGTTAAAGGAGCATTTCACAATAGGCTACTTACTACTTAGCTATTTTTTGATAGAATAACAGTAGTTTGACAGAAAAGGGGGAGAGATGGGGGGGAAAGACGCAGCAATGGTCGTCGGGATCGTGACACGCTGCCAGGCGATTACCAGCCTAGGTGCCTGGACCGCCCGGTTGGCCCAGGCCAAATTGGCTCTCAGTCTCATTTCTTCATTCATATAGTCAAAGGAGTTGAGCTAAGACAGTTTATGGTCGTGGAAATCTGTTTTGAGTTAACGTCCAGAATATACTTGTTTTGATAGTGTCGATAAATGACAAGCTTGTCAGATTAGATGACTTCGCTGCTCCTCACTACGTTACAACGGGCATGAGACTGGACGTGGTACGCAAGTAATCTTGTGCAACATGTGGCGTGCTATCAAGCCAATGCTTGATTCAATCTGATTGAATTGAATTGACCTGTCCGGTAACAGGTACGCTCGCCCCTTTTCCAACTCGCCCCCCGCGAAAAGTGAAACGGTCGCCCCGTAATTTCGAAAAGTGAAGACGGCTCGCCCCAAAGCCATGGATAGCTCGCCCCCACAGCGTGGATATCTCGCCCCACAGCGTGGATATCTCGCCCCACAGCATGGATATCTCGCCCCATGTTTATTTCATGTTTATTTTACCTTATTACCTTATTTTCCACCTGTCCTAGTGCACACGTTGATGGAGAAGGAATTATTAGGCTAAATGTATCTGGGTCAGCTGGCTTGGAAGCATGGCAGCTGTGGTGTTTCAACAGTGGTTGCCAGTAGCTGAAAGAATACACCTGTTGGGCCAACAAAGAAAAGAAAGTTAACTGCATCGTTTCTCCTCCCAAATATTATAGCATCACCTTACCACAGAAAAAACAGCTTTCTTTGTCTTGTATTTTGTCATGAAGGAATAAGTAACAGTCACAATTTACTCCTGTTGTCATCACTTGACATTGGCATCACCATGTGATGGTTTTAAAGGATGTTCTGTGTCCAAACGATATTTTTAAATTGGGAGTGTTGGTTATGGGGCTGTAGTGCATGTTTTCTTTCTTTCTTTTTTTCTTCATTTTGTCGAGTTCATTTTTCGTAGAAAATATTAAATGAAAATGTGAACACAGTGTCATATTGAATGTTTTCCGTTTTATATCTGAATCAAATAAATATATACCAATAACAGATGTGCAGAACTGAAGGTGAGACATATCCAGCTTGCGTGTGTAGTTTCATTGGAAAGCCTAGAATTGACATTTTATGTAGGCCTACCTCTAGGCGTTCAGATAGTCTGGCCATGCCAGGCTAAGTACTAACTGCATAGATATTAATCTAGAACTTCTGTGTGGAAGCAAGACAGTCTCACTTTGAGGGGGCTCTCATTGGTCACCCACAACTCTGGGGTGAGCGAAATATAATTCAAACTGAAGAGTGCCAGACCAATCTCCCCAGGGAATCTTCTTTTCCTGTGGCAGATTTGTCTGGTTTTCAGGCTAGCGTTCAGAAAGTGATCGTATGATATCAAATCAAAGAAAAAGGCACCCTGTCTGGAACTTTACCTTTTTCTTTGATTTGATATCCGTAAGGGTCCATTTGGTTTCATTTTATGCTCTCAAGAGTTAAATGTCTAAGGGTCCATTTGGTTACCAACTCTCCATCATTTAGAACCCCCTCAAGGACCACTGGTTGAAAACCACTGTCCTACGCTCATGTCAGTTGTCACTAACCTTTAAGGTGTGCATCAGCTCTATGAAGTAAGTAAAAAGTATTGAAATACTCTGCAAGTAAAAGTCTCTTAATCCATTGAGACTTTTTGATTGATTGATTGAAGAATTTATTAACAGTTTGCAGAATTACAGTACATTTCAAGCACAAACTCAATACAAAGGCTGTTAACTGTGAGTGGACGACCCAATTAAGCATTACACTTGTTTCCAACAGGGTCCACCATGTTCAAATCATCAAAACATTTAGAGACGTACAAATAGACACTTCTATAGACAGAACAGGAATTCATCAAAAAAGAATTCATCAAAAAGGAGGTAAAAAGGGAAAAGAAATATATACAGTGAGGGGAAAAAAGGGGGGGGCGGGGGGGGGATTAAGATTTTACGGGGGCCAGTTTCGAATTGCAGCCATCCGTAGGTGCCCTTTGAGAGCGGTTTTGAAGGAGTCAAGGGATTCGCATGTCTTAATGACAGTTGGTAGGGCGTTCCACATTTTGGTGGCATAGGAGCGAAAAGAATTTAGTCCCTTGTTTGTGCCGAATCTGGGTTGTACATGGTTCGTTGCACTCCCTCTGGTGTTGTGGGTGTGGACTTCGTTAACATTAAGGAAGTATCTAGACAGGTACATGGGTATCTTGGTGGTGTATCGAATCTTGTGGACCAGACCCATTGCAAGTTGCTGTACTCTGTCGTCGACCCTAAGCCATTCCAGCCTGTCGAAGTGGGCAGGGGTGAGGTGGGTTCGGGGGGCTAGATCAAGTAGGAGCCTGACCAGTTTGTTTTGGGAAGTCTGGAGCCTGGTTTTAAGGGCCTTTGAGGTGCTGGAACGCATCCATGTCACGTTAGCGTTTAACCACATTAACCATTAATAAAAATGTACTACTGGGTTCTCCGAGTAGTACATCTTCTCACAGGTCCTCTTACAGGTCCTTCCTTTAAACGGCATGCCAGGAATACCAGTGTCATCTGAAAAGACAACAATGGTATTACAAATACACCATTGTATGAAATCTTCAGTTTCCTGCATGGCAGACTTGGCGGTCTCTGACAAAATCCTTTTTTTTCTTCTTTTTTGCAAAACAATAGACTGGTGTGTTGCTGTGATCCTTGGGTGAAGCCTTTTAAAGTATCAATTCCCATCAAAAATGTAAACGTTACTGTGTGCTTTTGTGGAAGCTGAGTGAATTCATGCAGTCCCTTTTAATCACTTTTCAAACAGCACAATGCGCTTCTGATTGGCTGTAGCTCTGGCTCACCACACATGCGGCAGTGGTGTTTATTGTAATTGACAGTGGTGTAACTCGCAAGTACTCAAATGTTTTACAGACTTAAGTAAAACTAAAGTAGCAATACTGCAGTGCAATATAGAAATACTCTGTTACAGAAAAGTCTGTGCTTGAGTAGGCTACAAAAGTAATTGGCATCAGATTGGCCTGCAATCTGCAGGCCACATATCTGTTTCCCAATGTTTATGTACTGTTTCTGACTCTGGCCGTCAGTAGCTCTGGTCATATAGCCTTAAGTAACAACTTAGTTTCTTTCCACCATGAAGTAGTGATGTTATATGAATTGAAAATGGTGGACCCTATTGTAAACAAGTTTTCTTTATGGTGTCGTCCACAGTTTTTGTATTGAGTTGTGCTTGAAATGTACTGTAATTCTGCAAACTTAATAGGCCTACTTCAATCAATCACTCAATCAAAGTCCATAAGGCTATGGACCAGAGCTATATGCTGTCAGTAATAGCGAAGGGGGCAGTCATTCTTCTCTCTTGTCCAGAATATTGTGCCAGGGCTGGCCTATATTCCGCCTATGATAAAGCAAAAACAAAAAAACAATAAAAGGTTTATTTCCACTGTGGTCCTGAATCTGGTGTTGAATCCATGGTTGGGATCTACTAAAATTATCTTTCACTGTACCAGCACATGATCATCTGCCTGACATAAAATTGATGTCAGGTAGATAGAAATATGTCAATGTCACAATAATATAGTTATTATTAGAGCATAATAGTTCTAGTCCGGGAGCTAGGCCCAGCCCTCATACTATTTTTTGCTACCTTTTTTTTCACTATTATTTCCTGTTAGCATATACCTTGGGCCATCTCAAAATGAAGGGACCACCCCCAACTCGGCTCCGTTTGGTTTCAGGGGCCCCAAAACCCCTTTTTTGGTATATGTCTCTGGTGGAATTGTGTAAAGGCAAATCAAAATTCACTAAAATTACATAAATATTAAATACACATGGAAGTGTGAAATTTGGCATGGAGTATCCTGAGTCCTGACACATAGGGGTAAGTAGCAAAATAGGATTTTGGGGCTATCTACCATTGTATTCTTAAATATGACCTACATCGTCTCCAGAAACATTTATTATGGGAGCGTTCTACCCATTGCTGGCTGTCTGAATACCAAAAAAATTAAAAGGTCATTAAAATTGACATATTATTGCTTATAGCAGCTTTAATTCATGTTTTAAATAAATATATCATTGTATACTTTTAAACAGCCGTGTGTCTTCCTCCTTTTGTTATGGCATAAGAGCCAGGTCATAACACAACAAAGATGGTTATTTTCCAGCACATTATGGTGAATATCACTGCCTCACTTATATATAGAAAACTTCCCATATCCTTAAGCTTCAATTTAAGCCCAAGATGACCTTTCTATCTTGAAAATTGCTCTTTCTGTAGCCACAATTCTGCACTATACCTCAAATCGGTCAGTCAGTATACATTTGGAATACATTAATGAATGACTGAGTTTCAACTCACTCCACATCATGGAATATTTCCTACTTGAATGAGCTATGTTAAAAAGCTGGCAAAGTGTCCCATCTGTCATTTTTGTGCCGCAATTATATAAAAATCATAGATATTATCCCATCTGAAGTGAGTGTACTGTACTGTACTGTACTATAATTCATAGTACTGTACTGTACTTCATATAACTGTACTGTACTGTACTGTGCTGTAGTTGTTGAGCGCCACTGTCATGTGGTGTGCACGGCAACACGTGAGCTTTCTGAGTAGAAATGCTGTACTGTACTCCTCCCTGGCGTGTGTGTGTGTGTGTGTGTGTGTGTGTGTGTGTGTGTGTGTGTGTGTGTGTGTGTGTGGCCACTTCATACATACACACATAGCTCTGCATAGCACCACTCAAAAATCTATTTTCACTATATATATATATATATATATATATATATACAGTAACTATATATATATATATACAGTAACTCAGCCAATATTGCATTTAAAAGATCAAATAAGGTGTCACTGTCAATGTTCTCTTCTATTCTTAAACGTTAATGTTAACTTATACAAGCGAGCTGATGAAGCTATTGTGGAAAAACCAAACCCCTATGATGAAGGGCAGGGATGGTTGAAAACCAAAGGGGGGTTGAATCCAGTGTGGTCCTGCAGTCCAGTCCTACCAACCTGACTGGCTGATCTCCTTGTCACTAGAGAGCATGGACAAGAAGACGAAGAAGAAGCGAGTTCTATGAACACGATGACTGATTAATGTGACTGTGCATTTTGTTCTGCATGGTGCAGAAGTCAGAAGGCAAAGCTCTCTGTCTACCGAGCAATCTTCGTTCCTACTCTCACCTATGGTCATGAAGTGTGGGTCATGACCGAAAGAATAAGGTCGCGAATACAAGCGGCCGAAATTAGTTTTCTTCGACGGGTGGCTGGCATCTCCCTTAGAGATAGGGTGAGAAGTTCAGTCACACGAAAGAGACTCGGAGTAGAACCGCTGCTCCTTCGCCTGGAAAGGAGCCAGCTTAGGTGGTTCGGGCATCTGGTTAGGATGCCTCTCGGGCGTCTCCCTAGGGAGGTCCTCGACGCACGTCCCACTGGAAGGAGACCCCGGGGCAGACCAAGGCGCAGTTGGAGGAAACACATCGACTCACTGGCCTTGGAACGTCTCGGGATACCCTCTGGAGAGGGAAGTCTAGAGCACTCTGGTGGAGCTGTAGCCCCCGCGACCCGACTACGGATAAGCGGTTGAAGATGGATGGATGGATGGATGGATGGTGCAGGCTAAAACATTGTAAGTTTTGGGTCTGAGATCAAATGGTGGTCCGTGGCTCAAATGCCAAACAAATAATGGAATATGAAAAGGGTTGAAAACAACAGCTATAATGCTCACTTTAAAATGCAGCATCTGTCTAGATACCATATTTGTAAAGATATGTGGTCACTTTAAGAATAGTTTCACTGAGATCCTTGACCCTCAAAACCTACCGGTAGGTCTAGACACCTTATTTGTTCATTTAAGTGCAATATTGGCTGAGATATATAGTGAAAATAGATTTGCATAAAAATGGTACAACATTTTTTAACATAGTTTATTCAAGTACGAAACAGCAAGAAATATTCCATAATGTGGAGTCAGTTCAAACCCAGTCATTCATTAATTTAATTCTAAAAGTAGGTCTATAACTGACTGAATATACAATTTTCACCGATTTGCAGTGCAGACTTTTGGCTACAGAAAGAGCAATTTTCAAGATAGAAAGGTCATCTTGGTCTTAAATTGAAGATTAAGAATATGGGAAGTTTTCTATATACAAGTGAGGCAGTGATATTCACCATAATGTGCTGGAAAATAACCATCTTTGTTGTTATTTGTTAAGCGGAAAGTATATATTTTTGTGTTTCTGGAGATGATGTAGGTCATATTTAAGAATACAATGGTAGATAGCCCCAAAATCCTATTCTGCTACATGTGTCAGGATACTCCATGCCAAATTTCACACTTCCATGTGTATTTATGTAATTTTAGTGAATTCTTATTTGCCAATTTCGTCAACAGGAAATAATAAGTAGGTTATAATAATATAATAAAAAGGTAGCAACAATAGTATGAGGGCAGTTCCTGACGGGAAATGTGTCCACAATGTGATAGTGATACCACATCAAATATGATCAACTTTGGCTAAAGTCTGCACGCCTTTTATGGTGTTGACAGAGGCGTAGCCTATGCAAATGCTGTGAATAGGCACCCACATCCGATCCAATTTAGTGGTATACCTGGGCCAAGTCTAGGGGCATGTTTTTCACAGGCTCTTCTATCAAGAAAAAAGGTAAGAAGTATATTTTAGAAAGGTTTTGTGAATGAGGCCCAGTGATTTTTTTGGTGATAGGATGTATGATGAATAGCACTACTTTGTTGCAGTGATGGACCATTTGGACTTCATGAATGTAAAACTGTTATTATCAGAATTTTGTGCATTTTAACGAAAAAACAAAAAACAAAAACAAACGTTTTGTTTTAACCAAAAAACATTTTGGCAAAGTTGTGTCACATCCTGGAAACCAGAATTGTCAGTGCCAAGAGCATTAAACAGGGATGGTGTTTTATCCAGTTCTGGAAATCTTTAAACGTTACAATAATTGATGGGTATGATTGGCTTCTGACTAGAGGTGCTCCAATCGATTGGCCACCAATCAGTGATCGGCCGATTTTCACTCCAAATGACTCGATCGGTGATCAACAATTTACCCGATCTGGAGAAACCGATCTTTTATACCATTTAAGTGGTATAAAAGTCAATCAGATATATCGTTTTGGATCTTTGTGACAGGCCTAAACATTCTCCCCTTCCTCCCCACACACACAGGAACTGTTTTTTCTTTAAGATTTATTTTTTTATTATTTTGCTTTTCTGCCTTTATAATTTTATTGATAGTTTCAAGTGAAGACTGACAGGAAAGAGGGAGAGAGAGGGACATGCAGCAATTATATAAGGGTCATCATGAACGGGACTCAAACACGCAACGCGCTGTCAGGCCAGAGCATGCGCCTGGACCGCTAGGCCAACGTGCGCCCCAGGAACAGTTATGATATATAATATTTTTGGAAATTTTCCCCTTACACACAAGATCGGTATTGGCCGGCCCGATCATGAGAAAAACAATCGGGATCGGTCCCAAAAAAACCTGATCGGATCACCTCTCCTGCTGACAGTAGAATGGAAGCTTAGGATGATATTCAGCAAAGCAAATGTAAATATTTATAACTCATCTGTTGCTCAGGACACATCCATCATCCACAGCTGGCATGTCTGAAGAGAAGGAAGGCATGTCTGAAGAGAAGCACATAGTAAAGTAAGTGCACCTTTGAATATTTGCATGCAGCACGCCACAAACATGCACACGCACACTCATGCACACACACACACACACACACACACACACACACACACACACACACACACACACACACACACACACACACACACACACACACACACACACACAACACACACACACACACACACACACACACACACACCCACACACTCAATACTGTACTGTATGTATAGGCTACTCAAGTGGCAGGAATTATGTCATTCCAGCACTGTCATTGCTATATTGTGTGTAGCAACAAACACAACACACATGCAATGTGATATTTGTTAGTAATTGGTGTGTGTGATGTAAAATAATAATGTTTGCATCTGTTGTTTTCTTTTTAAAATCCAACAACACATGTTGTGTTTAATAGTAATATGAATCCTTTATTCATTAGTAGACCTTGGGACACTTGTGTTTAATAGTAATATTAATCCTTTATTCATTAGTAGACCTTGGGACACTTGTGTTTAATAGTAATATTAATCCTTTATTCATTACTAGACCTTGGGACACTTGTGTTTAATAGTAATATTAATCCTTTATTCATTAGTAGACCTTGTGTTTAATAGTAATATTAATCCTTTATTCATTAGTAGACCTTGTGTTTAATAGTAATATTAATCCTTTATTCATTAGTAGACCTTGGGACACTTGTGTTTAATAGTAATATTAATCCTTTATTCATTAGTAGACCTTGGGACACTTGTGTTTAATAGTAATATTAATCCTTTATTCATTAGTAGACCTTGTGTTTAATAGTAATATTAATCCTTTATTCATTAGTAGACCTTGGGACACTTGCCGTGAGGTGCCAGTGGTCCATGATGAACAGACGCCTTGGAAAGTGATCAAGTTGCTTAAATTTGTCACTTTGTGTGTGGTGACACTGATGGTGTTTGGACTGGCAATATGCAGCAAGGTACCACACACGATTCATATTCAGAGAATATACAAAAATATACAATATGTTAGTTATTTTTTGGTGTATTATGACAACATGTGCTAAATCTGCTAATACTGTATAGCGCTATAGTGTAATATTGGTATCCTTGGTCTTAAAGGAGTAGTTCACCTAAATAAATACTTATTTTCTATCAATTACACACCCCACAAAGCCTTGAATTCATGGAGAATGTTTTATTATTGTCACATTCCGAAGCCTATAATTTGATGACCGGCAGAGTCGGGTTCTGGTCGGAGACTCAAAGAGACTCAAAGAGTGTCTTATACTGAGCCACCCGTTCAACGAACTTCACCACTTTTCAACCTATCTTCATATAATTGGTCCTCACTAATGTTCATGATAAAATAGCACCATTTTCTTCTACTTGGTCTGTGTCTCATAGGAGGGCTGTGGGCAGTTCAGAAACCCGTCCACACCATTGTTAGGTTGATTTGTTTTTTTGTTTTTTTTAGATTTCTATTGTCGTGAGAATGATGGCTTCCATTTTCACATTGCAACTTTTCAGGAATAGAAAGCCTGCAGTTAGCGTGGATTCCCCATTGATGATGTCACTGGTGGACGGGCTTCTGAACTGCCCACAGCCCTCCCATGAGACACAGACTGAGTAGAAAACAATTGTGCTATTTTATCATGATCATTAGTGAGGACTAATTATATAAAGATAGGTTAAAAAGTGGAGAAGTGGTCCTTTTAAGAATGTGACAAAAAACAAATAATCTCCATGAATTTAAGCTTGGGTGTGAACTTAATGCTCATTCTGTGATTTCAACTTCTTGTAAGGTACTGTGGAATGAGTGCTAACTAAATAACATTGTAAACTAATTTATATCAGCTTGTATAAAATGTGTTTTGACTGTTTTCAGACCTCTCTCCTGCTGCTCATCACGTTGTCAAGTAATGCCATGCACACGGTGCCTGCAGACCACAAACCCTTGACCCTGCTGTGTGTGGGCTGCACCGTGGTCACTCCCAGCATCCTTCTGCTCTTCAAGAGCCTCTGGAAGGCCTGCTTCAAAACCTCCAAAATACCAGCCAGAGCAACCTCTGTCTTTGTAAGAAACACTGATATTAATCCAAGTGCTTTGCAGGTATAAGAGTACAAAGGTGCATAGAACGATGCCCTACTTGTAATAATGACGTACAGTTGGAGGCCATCGATATTGTCCTTTTCTTTTTGCTGAGGTTTGCGTGATCTGCGCAAAAGGACAGTTAACCCATTTTGGGCGGGAACCCCTTTTGGTGTTTTAAACATTATGTTATAATTTAGCTATTGAAAAATAGCAGATCTACAAGCTCATAGCGCGCCACCGAGTGGCGCGCTACGAGCTTGTAGATCTGCTATTTTTGAAAAATCGTGAAAATATTTATTTCAGAAAACTGGAGGATTTAGAAGGATTTTTTAAAATTTTGAGGTCAGGCCTAAATGGGTCAAATGATAAGGGACAATATCGGTAGCACCCAACTGTATGCAGTTAAATTTCAGCTATGAAAGAATAACATGGCATATGATTACCAGTTGTACCAGTGTATTTCCCGTCTTCCCTCCTATCACTCTCTTAGTCATTGTCTACCTCTCTCCATATTTCTCATTGTCTGGGTCATGTAATGACAAGGTTTTGGGGTTGGGTATGAGACTGCAAGTATGAGAAGGCATTACATGGTGCAACCAGAGTAGATAGGCTATTATTTAAGACACACATACGGCTATTTGAGGGGGTGGTAATTTCCAACTGTGAATAACACAGGTATCAGCTTTGCGTTTGTGAGTCAAAGCGTTGACAGTGTTAAATAGTAGATACAGTATCCTTTTGCTGTTCTAGCGCAAAACTATTCCTGCAATCTCTGGGCCAATTCTGAAGGGTCACCATACCTGTGATTAAAACTAATATAGGCCTACAAGATAATACGATAAAGGTCCTTGCTACAAAATATTTTTGTGTGTGTTTACTCGCAAGTAAAGAAGACAGAGTGCAGAAGTTGTTTCTTCCACGCTGAGTTGTCGACCCACAGTGTACAGTTGAGTACACTCATAGAAACGTTTCAATGTTTAAAGACTGGCAAAATATTACAGTCCTACAGGTTTGATTTTCAGTCTAGGGGGGTCACTGTGACACTGAGTGCATAATAAAAATCTTCCCCACACTATATGCATTTTAATTGAAGTGAATTGAATAATACAGTTTATTGGGGTCACACACTGTATAGCCTCGGAAATCCAGACGTTTTAACCATAGCGAAAAGATATGTGAACCCCAACAACATTTTCCCAACAAATGAGAAACACCCTATCCACTATAGACAAAAATATGTTTCTATAATATGTTTTCTTGTCCACCTCCTTCACCAATACCTGGGTCTTCTTCTTATTATAATCTTCCTCTGATTCATGCTTTTTCTCTGTGTTCTTCTGATCTGCAGGTTCTCTTCATAGACATCCTGGTGGCACTGGGTTCAGCTGTCCTCCTCATCGTGGTGATGCCATCCCTGGATATCATCACCAATGTGATGCTTCTTAATAGCATTGCTCTCCTCTCCGCTGTCTTCCAGGTGGCAGCCCAGTGCTCTGCCAGGGAGAGGAAGCGTTTCCTTTTACCACCCATCTCTGCGTTCGTTCTCATCCTACTGGGACATGTTCTCTTTCTTCTCTCAGTGCGGCTGGATGAGAAAAGTGGAGAGATAGTCCTATGGTCGGGCGTGGCTGTTGTCGCGACCGTCTTGGTGTCACTCAACTGGTGGGAGAATTATGTTAGCTTGTTCAGTAGCAGCAGGAACAGCATTGGTACCTCATTGGGTATACTACATGGCTTTTTCTACCGGCTGTCTGAAGATTTAAAACACTCCCAGAACATTCAACACATCATGTCCAGTCTCATGAGGATCATGGTGACGGCTGTTGTGCTTGGAGCATTTGTCCCTCTGTCCGGTAGAGAATGGACCTTACTCGCCACTGTCCCTGTTGATGTGAAGAAAGTTTTGCTGACCCTCACCGTGGTCCAGCTCGTCTCTTCGGCCCTGTGTCACTGGTTTGCCGTGGCGGCCTGCAAGATGCATGCCGTGCGGCGGAGTTTCCTCCTGCCCATGTACCTCGCCTCCCTGGCCGTTCTGGTTCTTTTTGTTTCTCCGGTGATGGTTTCCTTTCAGAACCACAGAACCGACAACAAATTGACCCATAACTTCACCTTCACAAATTACTGCAATGACACTGTTCGTGTTTGGAACCGAGATCTTCAGGGCGGTTGGTACCAGCTGTTGGTTTTGGACACAACGCACACTTTGTGTGGTCGAGACCTAACCCAGGTGACTGAGATGGTTCTACTAGGAGGTATGAGAGTAATATTTGTCAATAATTTGTTATTTTTATGAAATCATAACATAAGTTTCATGTTCACAAATACAACAGAGCCAATTTGACTCGACTCTAATTGCCATTGTTAGTTTGTAGATCTGCTCTTTTGACTTGTTTGGGTCCCGGGGAGACCTCTGGGTCTCAAGCTAAAACTGGTGGAGGACACTGGTGTTAGGGCCTCGTAGTTGTGTGGAGAATATATATAAATGTGGTGGTCAGCATTAAGTGATTCTGTTTGATGATTGGACAAATGGGAGAAAGAAATTCCGATGTCGTCAAACTTCTTATCAAAGTTGGTGATGAAAGCTTCAGGGAGGGATGGGGGCAGGTACTGTAGAGGAAGGAGGAGAGGCATAGGTCTGAAACTGTACAAAGTGAATGAAGGAGTGAATCAAAGTGGGAAGAGGTCACCTAAGACGTGTTTGCCCTGCAGCTCTGAAGGTTTCAGATAACCAAGGAGCTGGCAGATACTGCTGGCTTGCAAGGGAGAGGACAGTGACAGGATATGAGGATGTTGCAGGGTCAGTAGAGAGGGACGAGAGGAGAGGATAGAAGAAGAGAGAGCCTCCGGGTTTAGATTAGAGAACTCAGGTTCCATCGAGACAGTTTGAGGTTGGGTTCAGGTGGCAGAGCGAAGCGAGAGAAATGGATAAGGTTATAAAGTGGTGATCTGAGACATGAAGTATAAGAGAGGGCAGAGGGATAGCGGAGAACACTAGCTCCAATACATTACCTGCCAGCCCTATGTTAGGAGGGGAAAGGAGGAGGTTAAAGGAAGACAAAAGAAGCAACATGAATATCTATGTGGGTAGGTGCCATCTTTTGTGAAGGAGCTGAAAAGAGCTATCCAGTTCTTCATGAATACAATGGACGTGCTCGTGCCGTTATATCAATGAACATACACATGTCTAAAATGTGCTGTTCTTTAACTTATCTACTCACTTTGAAGCACATTACATTTATCTCTCTCTGAAATGGGCATCACTTTAAATCGATTTAGTCTGGATGGCATGCTTTAAAGCTACTCTATTGTACTGTGCCATAGGTTCAGCATTGGCTTGGTGGCTGGGTCTTCTGCTGTCCACCATCTACATTAGCTCTCTGAAGCTGCAGCGTATCCAGAGAACAGAGCAGCTGTTTGTCAGGAGAATGTACGAGGGAGCATTTCTGGAGCAGTCCATGCTGCTCAACACACGCTTTGAGATAAAGACGACTGGCACACGCAAGTTGTACAAGTGAGTGTGTGCGTGCGTGCGTGCGTGCGTGCGTGCGTGCGTGCGTGCGTGCGTGCGTAACATGCTTTACTGCATGTTACCCCCCCATCTCTCTCCCCATTTCCTGTTAGTCTACTGTCTATCCCTCCATAAAAAATATAAAATAAAGGCGAAAGCCACAAGAAAAACATAAAAAAAGGCTAATCTACCAGTTGCCAGTTATACTAAGGCTCTACGGCTCGATCTGATCCGACCTGCCAGACCCAAATGACCACAATAAAACACACCCAAACCTGTTAGGGTTTTGTCTCGGTTCGGGTAGAGCAGTGAAGACCTATAGATTTGTACACTTGTATATCTTCATAAAATCTTGTTCTAGTTTCACAGAATCAGTGACCGTGTTCGTGTGTGCAACCATGTGGCACGAGAATTTTGATGAAATGATGAAGATTATAATTTCACTATTCCGGTGAGTTACTGTATGTTATATGACACAAATTTGATGAAACAATAGTCCAATTAGACAGACTATTGGTTCAGACCATTTTCGAATGCTTCTGCCTAACAATTTGTACAACGCAAAGAAATTTGTGAAATAATGCAGATGTAATGCAGATGTAAATAGTTTTTTTTACATACATACACGTATACTCACATACACACACATACATATACAATATAATTTATATTCATGTGCATACCACATTTCACATGTCAATACCTGCTATATGCCAAATGTATCCAGGTTGGACCGATACAGACCAAAGATGGCTCCAAATACCAGCGATGTGAGTTTTGAATGCCATGTCTACTTTGACGATGCTTTCAAAGACGTGCCAGGGAGTAAAGGCCGCCATGTCAATGAATATGCAGAGGACCTTGTGGAGGTCATCAAAGAGGTTTACAGGTACAATGTCTTCACATTTGAGTCAATCATAAAAAAATATTCTTTGTTCTTTGTTTGGAATATAAAACTATAATTACACAAAGTTGTCTTCTAAATCTTCGAAACAGTTTTCTGAAATACGTGTGTTGCTATATCAGTAGTTCTCAAACCTTTTCATGTCAAGGACCCACAAAATTTACCCATGTATTTGGCCGCCGACCCAATCTTAAAATATTTTTTAAGCAGTTTAAAAGAAAATCACTTAAAAAAATATATATATGCATTATGCATTCAAAGATTTGCTCACATTTTCATGATTTTTCAATAACAACAGAGCTACAAGCTCATAGCGCTGTCACTGTGTATATCTATTTTTGAATAAAATATGGTTCAAGTGCTTTAGGATGATTGTAACACTACTACTACTACTTTTGTTGGGGGCCCCACAGGTAATTCAAGCCTATACCTAACTGTCTTTGATTTGATGGTCAGTATTTTCACACAGGTCAGTGGGAGACTGTTCACATTCAAGCCACCGATACCTGGACAGCGGCTGTTGAGGACGCCGTATGGAGGACGCCTGGAGGTCACAATGCCTATGGGGAACAGCCTGGTAGTTCATTTTAAGGACAAACACCTCGTACGCCACAAGAAGAGGTGGTCCCAGGTATATACAGATTTGAGGCCTGAGTGCCTTACCCCTTATTCCTAAACTCTTTGACTTTTTCACAACGTGCCGATGTAGATAGGTTAGTTGAACAAAAAAAGGCTGTTTAGGGATAAGGTGTACACTGTACAGCATGGCGAAAATAGGGAACTAAATGCTTATGTAGTACCCCAGAAAAGACCCGGCCACAACAACTCAGCTCTAGTGGCATGGTCTTCAATATATTTTCAGGCCAAAGCCCCCTAGCTGATAGAGATGAAGCAAAGATTCTCTACTACATATTGGGTAAATTGTGTTACATTTCTTTTTTTTTTCTAATCATAGATTTCGTAGATAGACTTGTTTGACATACATTATCTTTTTATTAAATTGTTGGATTCATGCTAATGTGTATTTTTAGACAGTTACCTTTTATACCCTCAATGCTCTTTTCCACTCAGACAATAGCCAAGCTGCGAGCTTGTAAATCTGCTATTTGTGGCTAATGTTCCCCATCACACAAATATTTGGCGGACCCCCCTGGCGGTCACATGGACCCCTGTTGAAGACCCATGGCTTAGAGAGATGCAAGCTATCCACCTTTTCATTAATGAAATAGTTGATACTGATGTCACTTTGTTACAGGGTTCTGTGGAGATTTGACCTAATTCCATTGTTGAAGTTGCTGTTGAAATGAATAGGAGATCCAAGCAGGCACATATCCTTCTTTCCATTTATTGGTCAGCAGTCAGTTACAGGTTACAAGCATTCGTTCCATGGCATTGGTTACAGCATATTGAGGCCTTCGTCCCAGGCAGAGCGCCTAGGTCCCCCCTTGTCTCTCTGCTGTCTCTCACTCACTCTCACAGTCCTAACTGATTCCCTGTCCCATCTTATACATCGCTAATATGTGGGTGTCACCTTGTTCGTGTGTGTGTGTGTGTGTGTGTGTGTGTGTGTGTGTGTGTGTGTGTGTGTGTTGACCCTTAAGGCTCAGTCAAGTTACCACAGGTGGTCTGTTTTGAAAGCATTCTTGAGTCATAAAACCTCACAATGTCCACTATATAGCAGGATGAACTCACAGCTGTTGTAAGCTTTAACAGATCTTAAAGTGTCCCTATAGGCCATCTTTAGTGACTTGCTATCCTAGATGAACTCTTCACTAAGGGCTTCCCTGCATGTGACCTATAGGCCGAAGTGTTGTGTGTACAATTATGACATTTGTTGAGAGGCATAAGCTATCAAAATATACATCAATACGCTTTTATTAGCAAAACTGCTAAGTTTTGATAAGACTTATGATAAGACTGGTTGATTAACAAAGATTCCTGGAATACCTTACTGTATGAAAACAAGTGAGATTTATTTTTGTCAGGTGAAAACCTGACCTAACAGGCCAGTCTTTAACACCTTAATTGCCCAGGGTTATTTAATCCATTAAATAAATGTGCCCAGCGATTTATAGCAGCGGAGCACTTTTACCGACGGACCGGATGTTATCCTGGATGTGGGTGTAGCAGCTAAATGTAGCCAAAACACTAACGGCAATCGACAACAATGGGAGGTATGATTAAATCTACCGCTACTAGCGACTGGACAGCAGGGGGCCACATGATCTTTTCTTAGAATTAGACGGGATGATTTAGATCGCGAGTTATTAACGTTTTAAGATTTTCAGTCTCGTCGGCTAAACAGGGGGGAACATTTTCGATGACGTCCCACTGTTGTGCAACATCGAATGTTACACAACAGACGCTCCTAGCCTGTGTAGCGATGCGATCGGTTTTGGAGACCTCCGTCTGGGGCCCTTAAACTGTTAATAGTGACCTAGTCTACCTAGTCTTCATCAGTCATCATCATCCTCATGCTGCCTAAGCCAATGGGAGTCTGACCCATACTCTGAACCGCAGCCAGAAACACAGCCAGCCAATCCGCGTAGTATCATTGCCTGCCTCCGAAGCTATGACACACACACACCGTGGAAGGGCTGATTTCCGCACCGCAGCCAGCCACTCTACGACCGCAACTGAACACAACGGAGGCAAAAACACATTGGAGACAGCGCTTCTTTCACCTGACAAATATGACTATGTCATCATTTCTTGTTTTTGTTTTATTTCTCAGTGAAATCTGTTGGTTTATTGTTTTCTAGGTCATGTACATGTACTACCATCTGGGCTGGAGGCTAACCACTAAATACTGGATGAGTGGACGGAATATGAATGAGCTGAAGAAACAGATGCAGGTTCGAAGTAGAAAACATACCTGCTCTTATATCAATATAGAAGTACATAATAATAATACAAATGCTAATATTACTATACTACTACTACTACTACTACTACTACTACTACAGTACTTGACTTACTTGACTTAATCCTCTTTACCCCGTCGAGGGGCATAGGGCGTCCACCAGAGCTCTCCATCTCACTCTCTTCTGGGCCTGCGCTTTTGCTTCCTGCCAGCTCATTCCAATGTCCTTTAGGTCCTGGAGAGTGGAACGTCTCCAGGTGTTTCTTGGCCTGCCCTGTTTCCTCTTCCCCTGTGGGTTGTAGTCCAGGGCCTGTCTTGTGGTGTTATCTGTGTCCTTTCTAAGGGTGTGGCCTATCCAGAGAATTCCACACCCACAATGCAAATAAGCACAATGCAAATTTTATCGCAGCTTTGGGCGCAGTTCTGGTCACCAAGTCATAGATAGACAATAACTAAAAAACATTGCATGGATGCACCTGGGACGTATCCTCAGTGATGTATCCCAAGGTCATCAGGGTTTCGGGTCTCGCAACATCATACCCCTCACTCAGGTGACCCAGCCGGGATGATCAAGTCCCGACTTATGTCCCAGTAGCTACCCACGATTAGTCCCATTAGGGAAAGTCCGCCGCTCCCGAACTACTCTGCCAGGACTGGGAGGTCTGGCGAGTGGAAGGACTAGGCTCTGTGGGTTGACTCCTGTCCGGGCCCCTCCTACGTCTCACCAGGTCCACTCCTGCTCTTACCGAGTGCAGCGCAGGACCTGTGCGTTGTACCAGACTCCCAGCACCAGACATTCAGGAGCGGTGGATTATTAAGCCGCAATGGTTCCACCGGCAGGGAAACGGTGGTGCTGCAGGCTCCGCTTGCGGCTTGAATGGCCCTCCTAAAGGCCTTACCGTGGGCTGTTGGGCCTCCTCCTCCCGGAAGGGGCGCCAGGCACCAACCCATACTGCTCCCGGGTGCCGTCTACATTCCGGCTGCCAACCAAATCTCTCGGGTGACAAGAGATGGCGTATGCGGAGTATGCAGAAGTGCCTTTTATGCCGGTGCTTTCTGTCCGTGATACGTCACTGACGTTACCTCTGCTTCCCTACAAGCAGCAGTCTCTGTGTTGAAAGTGAAAGTAAAAGAGCCCTCCCCCCAGATTCATGTAGATTTCCATTTAACATAACAAAGTGTTAAGTAAAGAATTGATAACTAAAACCCATGCAGTCCACATCCTAACTATCAATTTGTGTGTCCCCCCACCCCAGAAAGAGAAACAAAACACTTACATCCTGGCTTTAGATGGAGACACAGACTTCCAGCCATCTGCAGTGATGGTGCTCGTGGACCGTCTCAGACAGTACCCCCGGGTCGGTGCAGCCTGTGGACGCATCCACCCCACAGGGACAGGTTGGTGCATGGGAATAGTAGGAAATTCAGAAAACAAAAATCACACCCGTGTGAAGTGAGGGGCGCTAATATATTAAAGTCTAACTCATGTTGATTAGGTGATGTAATAGTGATGTAAAACAAACAGTGCCAACACAAACATTAAATGCCATTAACAATAAAGAGACAATATGACAAACATTGAACTAAAAACAAACTATTGTTGTCATGATTACTGTGTTATGTAAGGTTTTTCTTTTTTTTGTTCTGTTTGTTTTTTGTATATGCATATGTGGAAGTTTGTACAAAAGTACAAACTATTATGATGTTTTTGATAGGTAAGTAAAGTATGTGTTGTTGCTTACTGTAAATTGCTCTGGATTAAGAGTGTCTGCTAAATGCCTAAATTGTAATAGTAAGTAAATATTATGTTCCATGTATGACATGGCCTTTCTCTTGAATGCCACTTGAACTTTTGGATATTGATTAAGCTAGAAACAAAAATTATCTAGGATGTTTATAAGGTGTTAATAAGAATCATAGAGCGTTTATTATTTTTCACTTACTCATATAGGTACAAGCATCAAAATGTTAATGTGTGGTATGTTCTGCATAACTGTGCTAATCATTACAATCTAGGCCAGGCTACACAAAATAAGAATAGAGCAAATACTTGATTAACTGAAAAATAAGGCAGGACCCACATTTTAACACATAGACACCGTGGAAAGCATCTGTGTTCATTTTAGATTTTAGTGTATTAAAAAATAGCATATACAATACAGGCTCACAGCATGTCATAGCTTGTACATCTGCTATGTTTGACATTAAACATAATGTTTATGTCATCCTGTCACTCAACCTCTACTGTCTTACTCCATCAGGTCCCATGGTGTGGTTCCAGAAGTTCGAGTATGCAATGGGACACTGGCTGCAGAAGACAGCAGAGCATGTGCTGGGCTCTGTGCTGTGCAGCCCAGGCTGTTTCAGCCTGTACAGAGCAGCTGCTCTCATGGATGACAATGTCATGAAGACATATACCAGCAAATCCACAGAGGCCATACACTACATACGCAATGACCAAGGTAGGGGAGCTGCTTATAGTCTCTGTTGTCTCTGTCTGTGTCGTTTCTTGTATACATAATCTTTTGTCACACGCCTATCACTATAGTAAATGGGCAGTGAGCACAATGAGCTGAGCACATTTTCAGACACCAGACTTTCACATACAGAGCTCAGCTCACAGTCACACAGCAACAAGAGGTGCATCAGTAACAATCCGGGCGTGTCTTTTAGTTTCCAAATATGGGACAATTGGGGGACAGGAAGGGGTGGAGGACAGTGAAAGTATCGTTAATTTCTCAAACTAGACCTGTACGTGCCCGTCGCAGTCGGCCACCGGCCTACTTGGGAACGATGCAACTTGGGAACCTAATGATATACGTTGTCATAGCACCCGTTTTAACTGTCAGATCTGTGTACCTGTATGTGCCTGTGTCTGCAGAGGGGCTGAGGCAGAGGCTGGAGATTGCACAGGTGAAAGGAGTTGGCCTCATTAGGCCCACTGGCAGAGCCTGGCCCAGGTGAAAGGAGTTGGCCTCCTTAGGCCCACTGGCAGAGCCTTTTGTGGTGGTTCTGGACAACCGTGGGTCCGACCGACTCGATACCGGGCACTGCACTCCCTGCGGGGGTGTGGAACGCGTGTGTCGAATTTGAAGTCGGTGGGGCAAACGGTTCTCGAGTTACGTGCATTACACACACACGCAGACGTGGCACATTTTAGTAGAATAAACCATATGTATTCCCCGCCCCCGAAATACGGAACCAAGTGCATCAGTAACAATACGGGCGTGTCGTTTCCAAATATGGGACAATTTTGTATTTTTTACGTGACGTTTAGTAACCTTACTTGTAGTGGTCTCACTATTATAGGCTACTATACTCACTATGAGTGTAGCATTTGTCTTTCTACTCACGGAGACATGTGGATGGGTCAAAATCGTAGTCTACCTGCCAATAACATCATGGCATAGCGTAATGCATTTTAAGCCCGTTCGCTATTCTCAGACATTCCATTATTATGTAACTCGTTCATTCTACCCATATCCCTGTTTCTCTGTTTGTGTTCAGGTGAGGACCGTTGGCTGTGTCTTTTGATACTTCGGCAGGGATGGAGGGTGGAGTACAACTCTGCATCTGACGCCTATACCAATGCTCCAGAGGGCTTCAAAGAATTCTACAATCAGGTGAGGGCACGCTAATTCAAGGCAAAGCCACTTTGTCACTTTGGATGAGAGTGTGCGCTAAATCTATATGGTAAATTCCTAGCGTCGTCGATGGATCCCGTCCACCATGGCCAACACTGTGGAGTTGCTAGGCTCTGCCTTTCTGACCTCTACGAGGAACCCATCCATCTCCAGACTCTACATCTTTTACCAGCTGATGACCATGGTCACATCCATACTGGGGCCTGCTACTATGTGCATCATGATTGCAGGTTGAATTTGATTTTCCTTTAATGTAACGTTAAGAGGACATACATAATTTAACCTTCTGTACAAAGCTCTAGTCCCTCTCGGTTTGTTACCAGACCATGTCTTGCAACTACTGCTTGCAATAAAAAAAACAAGCACTCTCAGTTTGTATATAATGCAGTTTACAGTTGCCAGTTTATTTGTATGTATGAGGAAACGCTATGTATGCTTGACGCTGAAATGCTTCCTTGTATGCTGTGACTGTCCATGCGTATATGAATTAAAAGTACCAGAATAACTTCGGTTTGCTGGCTATTACTTTCTTACTGTGAACTTCTGGTTGCAAGCCAACAGAAGTAAAAACAGTAGCTTATTTATTTTATCTTGGGAATGGAGAGTCGATAGATCTGCAGCACAGTGATTATGTAGCAAAACAATAAAGAGTCGTGTTCTCTCCTCCGTGTCATTACTCGAGGCAGGGTTGGCGAAAGGGCCTTTCTGTGTGGAGTTTGCATGTTCTCCCCGTGTCCCCTAGGGTAGGTTCCCTCACAAAAAACAACTTAGTCTCTAAACTACCTCCCCCTGGCCAGCCGGGGCGCCTGATGGAGGGGAAAGAAACTGGTTGGAATAACGTGTTCCTTCCACGCGCTACGTCCAACCGGGGAAGCTCCCCCCTGTCAGGTGAAAAGAAGCAGCTTGGACTCCTCATGCATAGAAGGAAGCATGAGGTCAGTCCGCTGCCTCATGCACGCCCAGGATTACATTAGATAATTGACACTGGGTGAAAAAATGGGTTGCAAAATCGTGGGATAAAGAAATAATAATAAAACAAATCATTGAATTATTTCTACACCCAAATAACAGCTTGATGTAAAGACAAATCATGAGGTATCCTAGGACCTAGGCTATAATGTGTATACTTTATAAATTAATAATGGTTTCTTTAAGGAACATGCCAAAAGACTTGTGTACAGTTTAAGGGTAAAAAATAAATCATTCTTTGGGTATACTCACACTGAATGCACTTTACTACGCACCAATGAACTGAACCAAAGCTAATCTAGACCAAACCTATATCATCTACTTAATCAAAACTGCAACCAATCTACGGTACTTCTTACCTAAACTAAACTAACTCCAGTTAACCTAACCTACTGTTAAACTAAACTGTACTTTTTATTTATGTATGTATTTATTTTCTTTCAGGAAGTTTGACATTGATGTTAAACATAGAATTCAACGGTGCATTGATCCTGTCAGTATTACCCGCTGCCATCTACCTGGCTCTCTGTTTCAAGCTGAAGTCAGATACACTGATCACTATTGCTGCTGTCATGAGTGTCGCCTATTCTATATTGATGTTGGCGCTACCCATGATCTTAATCGGCAAGTAGTGATTCAATTGCAGATTCGATGCTCACGTATATGTGTGTAATAGGCTTTATGAAAAGAAAAGAGAAATATTTTCTTTATACTTTATGAATAATAATAATCTATTTCTTTATGTACACATTCTTGTTTTCAGTGTTTTATTTTCATGACCATCATTGCTGTTTTAACAGACACCATGATGACTGAAGACACCATTTTGAGTCCCAGCAGTCTTTTCTCCATCTCCTTGGTGGTCATATGCATTGTGACTGGGCTGATGCATCCACAGGAGTTCCACCTTTTGGGCTACGGCGTCATCTACCTCTTGAGCGCCCCCAGTGCCTACCTCCTGCTGATGATCTACTCCATGACCAATATGAACAATATTTCCTGGGGTACCAGGGAGTCCATGCCCTTTTCTGGGGCAGAGAGGACTGCACCTACAGGTGTCGTATATTTCCAAATAGTAGCACTACTGCAAATAGCCGCCCAGTTTCTTTTAAACGCCCGGGGTCTGACACTATTTTGCATATTAAACGCCCCGTCCAAATAAATGCCCCGGTCTGTAACAATTCTAACAAACACCAGGGCTATTATTTGTAGTTTCTTCAGCCTATGTTACATAATCGGGGTGATTATGGTAATTTGATTATTTATCAGTCACATTTATCAGTAATAACCCCTAGACCTAAGGGAATGTAACAGCCTAATTTGGGTCTGTGCAAACATCGGGCGGCTATTATTTGTTTCTTCAGCCTACTTGGAAATTTAAACAATATTGGCCTGGTGTAGGATGGTGCAAGAATAATTAAAAGCCTGCTGCAAATAGCCGCCTGGTTCGTTTTAAACGCTGGGGTCCAAATCAATTTTGCGTATTAAACGCCCAGGCTACAATTTGGAAATGTACGGTTGTTACCACGGTACCACGGTTACCACGGTAACTACAGTAGAAACAAATTAGATTTTTATGGCATGGCGCTGACTGGGCTTACCAAGGGTGCACTGGCACTGCACACCTGTCCTTGCGAGGTGCCAGCCAACAGATTAAACACAAAAGAATGAAAGAGAATCGCTGCAGTGTTCTTCCCTTTATGTATAATCAGAATCTGAACCACCCAGTTTATTCAAGACCTTCTCAAGACAGCTCTGGAGTTGAGCGGGCCGTTCCCTTGATGTGAGTCTACAAAAGTAGGCCAATCACCCCGTCACGTGCATGCAGCGAGCAAACCACAAAGCTGGTATTGTGTCGATAATCGCTTATAGAAAGACCTTGATCTCAGATGCCCAGTGATTGTCTAAGATGGGCACAGGAGGCCTGGGCCGTGTCTCAGCGGTCCAGGCACCGTGGCCGGTAGTCCAAGTCTGGCAGTGTGCCGCGGGTTCAACTCCCAATCCCGACGGCCTTTACTGCATGTCACCCCCCCATCTCCCTCCCCCATTTCCTGTCAGCCTACTGTCTGTCCCTCTATAAAAAATATAAAATAAAGGCGAAAGCCACAAAAGAAAACATTATTTAAAAAGATGGGCGCAGGAAGCGCTCCTTTTGTTTAATATGATAACCTATTCCATCCTCAACATGCCTGCGCACTGCAGGCGGCCAACTTGTCGACATGTGAGGCCATTGGCTACTTGGTGCGGACACTTGCTCGCCCTGCTTGTTTTAACGTGGTTCAAAAAGAGATCAATTTATTGTTAAATCTTTCACTAACGCAAGACGTTCATTCATTGAACAAAAACGCAGCGTTAGGTGAACCAATACGAATGCTCCTCTCCCCATGCCATCCAAGAAAAATGAAATCATGCAAGTAACATTACATTGATCCACGTTGGCCAATCACAGCTATGCATGTGCAATTGTGCATACAGCGAAGCACAAGTCCTAGCTGTATATGCAATGTTATCGGTAGAACTTAGCACACAAAGCTCACGTATAGTCGACCATTCAAATGTATAATAGTAAATTAGACATTTAATTTCTATGTCTTTTTCAGTTTTTGGTAGGAGATTCCTCCATACCCTCCCAGATACGAGTCCAAGCTTGACCAAATGCTGTAATTGCCTCTGCTGGAAGCCTGGTAAAGAGAACATGGTATCTATAGAGGCAGTGGAGCCTGTGGATGGTCCCCATCCCATTATAACAAAACACATAGAACTGGAGAAAGAGAGGCAAGTACTCATTGTTGGATAATGGGCATTTAGGATGTAGATTTTTTTTAATCATAATATGATATATGCTATATGATATACTGGTACTCATATTTAAAGTTTTCAATACATTTAGTTGCAGGTAAATAATATCCTCAGGTTTCTTGTCTCTCCCTGCAGTATACTACTTAGATTTAAAATGATATATATGTATGCCACTTCCTTGGTTTTTATTGTGTAAAGAAAAAGATTGTTGATTTGGAAAAAGGAAAATAATAAATAATTATTTTGATGAGATGAGGACTTGGTGAATTGCTCACATTAAAATCAGTTAAATATAATAGGCATGAAAGCCGGTAAATAGTAAATACAAATAAATATGCACATACAGTAACAGCCTACTATTGGTGCACTGATTAGTCATGGATGACAGTAGTACTGTTACTGTAAGAGTGATATAATATAATACAATAACACTTACATTTTATTTTCCTCAGGGAAGAAGATCCTCCTTTGACATGTGTTCATCAAGGTAAGACCACATATATCCCCTCACTTAAAAACACATTGAATTCATGTCATTCATGTCATATCAATTATGAAATATCACCTTTCTTCTTTATGAATTACATTAATTTATACTCTCGTTTCTGCCCCTTTGACTTTGACTACAGACTGGATCATGCAGTTACAGACCGTGTCAGAGGAGATGTCCCTACATGAACATACACTTGACACAGTGAGTGGAACATTGTATTTCTTTTCTCTCCCCAATTTTGTCATTATGCACATTAGTTCCTCCCAACACACACACATTTGTCACTGTTCACTACTGTTGTATCGTTCTTGATTTATTTGGTCTCATACACTTTTAAAGATTTTTATTTTTTTTGCTTTTCTGCCTTTATTGATAGTATCAAGTGAAGATAGACAGGAAAGAGGGAGAGAGAGAAGGGGAGACATGCAGCAAAGGTCGTCATGAACGGGACTCGAACACGCGACGCACTGTCAGGCCAAATCCTATGTGGCATGGCATGCGCCTGGACCGCTTGGCCAGCGGGCGCCCCGGTCTCATACACTTTTAAAGCAATTAAAGCAATTGTATGCTTATACTTTTATTAAAGCTTCACGTGAAAGGGAGCACGTTACATACTGGCTCTGTCGGCTCGGCTGCTCTGGTGTCTCACAGTGAAATCGGACTCTGGTGACTCAGTGAAATCGGACTCTGGTGACTCAGTGAAATCGGACTCTGGTGACTCAGTGAAATCGGACTCTGGTGACTCAGTGAAATCGGACTCTGGTGTCTCACAGTGAAATCGGACTCTGGTGACTCAGTGAAATCGGACTCTGGTGACTCGCAGTGAAATCGTCTGTGTCGAAACACATAACAATCCTATTGTTACACTACTGACTCACCTGCCAGTGAGGAGCCCCCACCGGGAGGATGTAGAGCCTTCGTCCTTCTCCTGCCAAACACTCCCTGCTGACAGGTGCCAATGTAGGAAAAAAACTAAAAGGGGATATTTACCTGCGAGTCGCGACCCATTCAAATTGGTCCACGGCCCAAACATCGGTCCCGA
The DNA here is from genome assembly GCF_951216825.1 of Electrona antarctica. Lineage (NCBI taxonomy): Eukaryota > Metazoa > Chordata > Actinopteri > Myctophiformes > Myctophidae > Electrona > Electrona antarctica. Next base: position 22,624,886 of record NC_136796.1, on the reverse strand, counting down.
GTCCCAACCCACTGTTTGGGAACCAGTCAGTGCAGTACAGTATACGTAGGCGTTGCACCTCATTTAAGAGTTGCTTTGTGTTTCTCCACAGGAAGAGGAGGAATTTTGGAAGGAGCTACAGAAGAAGTATCTTGAACCACTGGCAGAGGACAAAGAGAAACAGATGAAGATCACAGAGAGCCTCAGAGAACTCAGGAACAAGGTATCAAAATGTCACCAAATTTAAGAACTTGAAACACATCTATGGAAATCTTTTGCGTGATCACATCCACAATGTACACTGAATAAATAATTGAATAGAACAGGGGTTCTCAACGTTTTTGGCCGGGGACCCCCGGAAATGCTTTGGCAACGTCTCGGGACCCCCGCCCCGCCCCCTCCCGACCCCCAATATAAATTGACTGCTACAATAACCTTAAACCATTTTGGGCGGGAACCCCTTTTGGTGTTTTAAGCATTGTTATAATTTAGCTATTGAAAAATAGCAGATCTACAAGCTCATAGCGCGCCACCGAGTGGCGCGCTACGAGCTTGTAGGTCTGCTATTTTTGAAAAATCGTGAAAAAAAATAAAAAATAAAAATCTTTTTTTTTTTTATATAATTTGGGGACCCCCTAAAATAATTTGGCGACCCCCCGAGGGGTCGCGGCCCACGGGTTGAGAACCCCTGGAATAGAGGAGAGTATAACTCAGACCATCATCAGGCATCTGAATGAAGTTCCGACTTCCGAGTGACCAAAACATTGTATTTAATACATTTTTGTAAGTGAAGGATGCACCTATATCTCCGTAAGTGTGCAAAAGGAAATATGTGCCCCCACCCCCTTTTTATTTTAACAAATGGAACCCTCACCGTATCCCCACTGTAGAGTGCAATCACATTGATGGCTGGTCTGAGAACAGTGCCCACAAGCATAATAATCAGTGTTGATTTTGACAGCAAATTTTAAGTCATAGAAGTTTACTTACTACAGAACAAGTTCACAATGCATTGCAACGTAACATAAAATTACTTGTCTTTTAGTTCTACTGGATCTCTTCTCCACTGCCTAACATTTTTGTCTAGTTTTTATTTGTTGACGGAATTGTCAGTATATTTAGTCTTAGATTTAGTTATCATAGCTTCCTTTGTCTGCTGTTAATGTTCGATGAACATTTTTCATCAGTTTTAGTCAACAACACGGATAAGAATGTAATTTAATTGTTCTGTCACACAGGTGTCTTTTCTGTTCTTTTTTGCCAATGCCTTGTGGCTGGTGGCAGCATTCATCCTCCAGTTCATCAACCTGAAGATTCCCATCCCTAAACTCAACTTAACCATCATGGAACACACCGGGGACTACATTCACATCGACCCCGTCGCCTTCATGTCTCTCATCAGCTTTGCCTTGTTGATCGCTATTCAGTTCCTGACCATGCTCTATCACAGGTGAGAGCACCGCCTCTGCTTCGCTGGATCAGACACATTTCTTTGTTTCGCTCTCAGCGGTTATGTTCTGATTCAGTGTAAAATGATCACAAATGACCTCATTTGAAATAAGTATCTCATTATACTCTAGTCTAGACTCGAGTATAATATCTAGAGTGTTATCCTTGGTATGATTTATATTGTATTTTACATAAAGTTTATATCAAATAAAATCCATCCATCCATCTTAGATATGAATGATTATGTCATTTTGCTCATTGCCCGGCATCTGTTACAAACATTGATTTCCAAAATATGTTAAATATATTTATTGTTTATGCGACTGCTATATTATGCCAGAGGTACTTATATCTAATGAGATTTGCAGTCATCTAGTCAAATCGCAGTCAAAGGTTATACTAAAAGAATAACACAAAAGGTCCCAGGAGGCTTGTTTCCATTGTGGTCCAATGGGTCCATCTAGAAATGTAATGTTTTACCAATTTTATGCCCTTGAAATCCATACTATGTTTTAAAACATTTTTCATTTGATTGTCTGTTTCTTTACTTTCTTGTCTGTCCAGATTATACACACTGATCCATTATGTGGCCTTTGAGGACACTGAGTCCAAGTCGAGAAAACAAGCGAAACAACATCTGGTATATTTACCACAGGACAATGAGGTAGTAACAGTACCACAGTTATCGTATTGCCTTTTGGGGGAAAGCGTCAACCATCGGTGCAATCTTTTACTATTTCAACAAATAATTTGTCAATTATATTTGATCCAGGTCCATACAACCCTTTCCAAGACCCTGGAATCTGACTTTGAGGATGTAGGTGATCTATCTGAGGTATCATTCATATAGATTATAGAACTATACGATATCTTTTCAGGTAGAAATATGTTGTGAAATCCAGTGTCTTTGTGAATGTATTTTATATTTTTAACTTTTGATGATTGAAACGGTGCAAATGAAAAATAATCTACAGTGGATCCTTTCTTTCTTGGGTGTTTGACTACCTTTGTACCCTTAAAAATATGTTTGTTAATTCTGTCGTATTAATAAGTTGTTAATTTAGTAATAGTAATATGTAAAGCACTTGGTGATGTAGTACATTTTGAGATTTCTCGTCTACTTTTCATAGATCGCGGACTCTGCCTTTTATGAAGCCACCACTGACATAAAGTCGAGAAAACAAGCTAAACAACATCTGGTATATTCACCACAGGACAATGAGGTAGTAACAGTACCACAGCTACTCCTAGCCTTTTGATTTGAGTCAAGTTGGTCATCCATTATAAAATGCCTATTTAACTATTTGCTAGAGTACCAAATTGGCAGTTATCGTATTGCCTTTTGGGGGAAAGCGTCAACCATCGGTGCAATCTTTTACTATTTCAACAAATAATTTGTCAATTCTATTTGATCCAGGTCCATAAAACCCTTTCCAAGACCCTGGAATCTGACTTTGAGGATCTATCCGAGGTATCATTCATATAGATTATAGAACTATACGATATCTTTTCAGGTAGAAATATGTTGTGAAGTCCAGTGTCTTTGTGAATGTATTTTATATTTTTAACTTTTGATGATTGAAACGGTGCAAATGAAAAATAATCTACAGTGGATCCTTTCTTTCTTGGGTGTTTGACAAAAAAAGATACGTTTGTTAATTCTGTCGTATTAATAAGTTGTTAATTTTGTAATAGTAATATGTAAAGCACATGGTGATGTAGTACATTTTGAGATTTCTCGTCTACTTTTCATAGATCGCGGACTCTGACTTTTATGAAGCCACCACTGACACGTCAAGCCACTACGGCGGGTCCAATGATGGATCGAGTAGAGCATCATCAATCATCATCAAATGAAGATCACATATAGCAAACGTTTGCTAGGAGCGAGGTTTAAGTAGTGACTTCTGTGACAGAAAGGCTCTGTGAACTGATCACATCACTATCCTGTGTGATTATGTAGCCTCGACTAGTGTAAACATGGGGTTCCCAAATTTTTCCTCTGTCAGAATCCCCCACATTTTCTTTTCTTTTTGTCAGGTCTAGAAATGTCTACATCTTGAACAATGCCTATACGTCCATGCTGTCTCATCACCTGATGAATGTAAAAAAGAATATACCGGTATTTCTTGTAATTCTTGTCTCCTTTATTTGTATTTATCATTGCTGCACATTCTGAGGAAGGATCCAAAGATAATATATACAGTAAATGCATTTGTTTTGTATTGTTGTGCAATGATAAGATGATTTTGTAAAACCTTATATAGCTCATTATGTACTTTTTATATTTGGTACAGTAAGAGCAGGGTCAGTTTGGCTACTGTACTATAATGTTTCCAATGATCTAAATTGTCTAGCCGAGTTCACTTTGAATATAACTTCTCCAGGGGTCAATATGTCTGTACACGGACATGTCCGTGGCAAAGAGACTAATTTTAGATTTTTTTTCTTTACACACCATTACAATGTTCTTATTTTGATCAATACCCAATTATGTATGACTAGAATATGTATGACACTGATTTACTATGACACATGTGAAACTAGTACTAGTGGTTCTCAAACGTTTTATTTGCAAGGACCCCCATAACTCGGAGTATACAAATGGAATCAAATTCACCCATAGGGTCCATTTGAACACTCTCAGAGGTATAACAGACCTGTTTATATGATCTTTCAGGGCTAGCCCTTATTTCTGATAATATTATTGTCCCTCATTTTGTTTATGTTATGGCAGAAAGATAATTTTGACAAAAATGACCACCACAACTTCCACAAGCCAGCATGGTAATGACCTGATTTTCCTTATATTATACGATAAGGAGAAGGTGGTCAATTCTATGCAATGTAGCACCTTGGAAAGGAGACATTTTGTCCCAGTTCCAGTTCTTGCTTCTGCCCCAACATCACTGCTTTCAGTGAAACAATAAACTCAATAAAAGGTTTGATGCTTTATGAACTCATTTTTGTTGGGGAATCCCCTGGAATCCTCTCAAGGACCCTGGACTTCACTTTGAGAACCCCTGCTCTCATCTGAGCAGTTGAAGCATATTTTGAGCACTGGCACCCCCACCTGTAAGTTGCTGTGTCAGCTAAACATGACACAATTAGAACTTTAAAACCTATCTGGATAAGAAGGGCAGCCAACTAGCTCAGATGTAAATCATAATACAAGAGGATCAAAGATTGATCCAAGTCATTTAGATATTTATTTACAATTTACTGAAACAAGGTCAACTGGTCAACATTGAAGAGCAACACATCATAATGCAGCATACAACAACAACACATTCAATTAAATCACATTTACAATCACGTGAAAAAAAACAAGCATTCACTAGAAAAGAAGAGGATAGAAACATGAGCAGCATGGCAGTCAGAACACTGCACTCTTATAATTGAAATGTTTTTGGCACGTTTAAAGGTATATTCAGTGATTTGACTTAATTCAAATATCACTTATTTTTTCTTTTTTTTCTGGATAATCCTCCCTACTATAAAGTGTGCTGACCATATAAGGAGTTCCTCCCTGTCCCCAGTGAGCCCCTGGGGTCAGAAAATCCTAGTTTCAGTTTTGGTGGCGGGTGGCAAAATCTTCATCCAATCAGGATGAGAGGGGCCTTCCTCCAATCATGATCGAGTGGGGGCGGGCCTTGGTGCACATGCTGACGGCCTGTTGCACTTCCCCCCACTGTAGAGCGTGCATGTGCACATTTTGTTACCGGGGCGGACTGGGTGGTTTTCCAAATCACCCAAATCACTGAATGCTCCTTTAACCCATTAATTACAGGCCAGTCAATCTAAGCTAAAAGGAACCCAAAATAAATTGTTCAACGTTTTTTATGATTCTTAGGGTCATCCAAATAACATTAAAATTTGTTGTATTGAAAAATTGTCGATCATGGTAAATTCAGGGGTTGAAGGTTGCTATTAAAAACCTATATACGGCAAAAATGTCAAATTTGAATCATGTTTTAAGTAGAATGTGACATGTCAAACTAGGTTTTTCATGATTCTGAACCCATTCCAAGCATTAGTTTTGCACGAAAAACACTCCTTGGGCTAAATTCGGCCATAGCCACCCGCCCAAATGTGAGTGTTTTTTGTGCAAAACTAATGCTTGCAATTGATTCAGAATCATGAATAACCCCTAGTTTGACACGCACATGCTACTTAGCATAATTACATTTTTATTTTTTTGCGTTATATAGGTTTGCAATGGTACCCCAACTTTCAACCCCTGAATTCACGATGACCCACAATTTTTCAATGCAACAATTTTTAATAAATTAACGATTACTATTGCAATTTATTTTGGGTCAAACCTTAAATTGACTAGCCTATTAAGACCTGAGGCAGATTCTACAAATGCCTTCTAAATCAGTTGTTCTAAAAACATTTCAGACAAAGGAAAGGACCCCCACAATGATATATATTTGGCCGTGGACCCCCCCCCCCCCATATGAAAATGTCTTGTGCCAGGTACCCCCACAAGATAAGATTTGTATTCAAGATTTTTCCAAAATGTTCAAAAATAGCACATGTACAAGCTCGCAGTTGCAGCGCGGCACAAAGTTACGTGCTGTGAGCTTGTATATCTGCTATTTTTGAGAACCACTGTCCAAAACCACTGTTCTAAATCCTAAGAGCTTTCTGAAAAACGCATGTTGCTAATATACAATATAAAGCTCAAATCTAAAATGACAGATGCATTCCCGACTATAGTCTGTTAACACGCTTTTTTTTTTTAATGAAAGGAATTCATTACGATAATCCAGGGATTGTAGAAATTGGATTCCATCCAAAGAGAAGATATAAAGCCTGTTTAAAAAAAATAGAAAAAGGAAAGAATGTCAAAGAATAACAGTAAATAATAATACACACATGACTCAAACTGTCTTTCACAGAAAAATGACAAGGTTCTCCCCACAATTAGTATTTCCTTCTTTATTGAGACAGGAGTAAAGTTACCGTCCCAATCCTAGACCTTTGGCCTTTTTTGTCTTTAGACTTTTCAAAGACTAAGGTGGTTTTTACACGAGAACGGTGTTCATAAGAAACGGCAAAATAAAGTATCGTTTGCTGGGGTCCGTTTAGACGAGAATGGTGTTTTCAGGAGGTGAAAACGCAACAAAGTGAAACCACCTCCCAGAGTGGAAATCTTTGAGAACGCCGTTTTATCCCTTCTCCGTGTAAACAGGCAAAACGGTGAATCCGCAAAACGTATGATCATGGCTCACGTTGGCTCGCAGCGCATATATTATTACATTGATGCAGAGCCATATAATTATGATATAATGGAGTTCCTGAACAAGCCTCCCTCCTCGCCTACAAAGCGCTGCTCATCAGCGATGGTGAATGTAAAACCATGATGTAAATAAAATGCCTTAATTGTGATAGGTGGCAGCCGCGGCAGCATATACATTATGCATACATTATGTATATATAATGTATTATACTATACATTATGTAGCCTAATGTATTATAAAATATATAACCATCCCGTGGCGCGCTCTGCCTGCTCTGGGCTGTCTGTCAGCCTGTCTGTCACCGATGCGTTATAGAAAGCAGGCAGCGAGCGACGGCCACGGCCACAACCACGTTGTGTTCTGATTTGTTATAGATTTGTAATGTTCTATTATTTTCTATACTAACTATTCTCCAACACATTTCCCAATGGAAATGGAGACATATACGGTATTGTTTACTGTCGTGTCTCTTTAGTTTCTAGAGAGACACAGATCAATATTATTAAAATTAATTTAACATCCAATATTCAGCTATAATGTAACATTAATTTTGAATAGCAAAACCCCGATAGGGTTGCGTGAAGGGGGAGCTGGCTCTTCTTCTTGTACATAACGTGGGTGACTGGTCTATTTGGCAGCCCGTTACCGCCACCTAGCGATATTATAGCGTTTTCATAAAGTGTGCGTTCTCGTGTAAAGGGTCAATAAAAAAATGAGAACGCAACGGGACTTTGCCGTTTTATCTGGAGATGGTCGCCGTGTAAAAGGAGTCTAAGTCATATGTAAAATACTGCATTCTGCAGCCTTTTTCTTTTCTTTTCAAGAGTGGCCTACTGGTTTTAACCCTTTTATCAACCAATTTAGTCACCATTGAACCCACCTCCACACATTTCTTCATTTCACACTGCTGTTGTACCCCACTGTTGTACACTACAGGAACCATCACCTGTCTCTACACCCGACCCAAGACAGAATTGCAATGTATTTTAGCAAGTCTCAATTTACTTCTGCTTTCTAAGAGAATCCTACCTGAGAATTCAACCACCTCGTAAACCCAGGGTCAGCGGTGGTGGCGAGTGCGGATCTTGCGGCTGAGGGTGCGAGCCAGATGGTCGATGGCACTGCCGATGTGGCCCCGCTCTTTACGGGAGGAAAGACCCTCGATGTTCCCACTGTACCACATCACCCAGCCCGCAAGGGACATTAGTACAAAGAGGGCCCCTGCAACGACACGGCAAGGGGGTTATGGAATTAAGGCCAGTTCACATTAAAGATTAAAGTGGCAACTATTTGCAAAGGAATTCAAATACAAAATATGGTCTACATATATAATATTCTGAAAACTAGCAAACTCAACTTGACATAATGAGCCACCAGCAACGCCATCGACCGACTTCCTACACCGACTTCTTAAATCATGGATCTAGAGATTCGAAACTACACAGAACTTCACTAGAAAGTTGCTGAGCACTGTGGCACAGTTGGTATTGCTGTCGCCTCACAGCTAGAAGGTCCTGGGTTCGATTCCCGCTGGGGAGGCTGTGGGCGCTGGGGGTGTGTTCCCTCCTCCGAGGCATCAGTACCCATACCCGAGGCGGGGTTGGCGAAAGGGCCTTTCTGTGTGGAGTTTGCATGTTCTCCCCGTGTCCCCTAGGGTAGGTACCCTCACAAAAACATGCAGTAATCCTGGTCTCTAGACTACCTCCCCCTGGCCAGCCAGGGCGCCTGATGGAAAGGAACTGGTCGGAATAACGTGTTCCTTCCACGCGCTACGTCCGGCCGGGGAAACTCCCCCCTGTCACGTGAAAAGAAGCAGCTTGGACTCCTCATGCATAGAAGGAAGCATGAGGTCATTTTTTTAACATTAACTACAGGAGAACCATAGTGACATCAATCAAGGAATTTCTCTCATTATTGAAACAGGGATGCACACTGCACACCCTATTAAGCTGTTACAAGTAGTTCATAAATAATGTCTGTGCCCACAACTGCTGTATGCACTACAGGGCTGTATTTTACACTTAGCTTTCAGTTCACTGTTGTTTCATTGTATATAATGCTGTATGTATACCGTACATTTGTATCTACCGGAACAACCCTTTAAAACAACAAAAACAATAACATAGTACCTGTATAAACAAGCAGGTCTCCAAAGTCTCGACCTTTGATTTCCAGGGGAGCAAAGACTCCGACCAGCAGGGCTGCACCACCGAATATATCCATCAACACTGCAAAGGCCAGGGCTATCTTGCAGTGGGACAGGCGGTCACATAAACCCATGATGAGCTGAAATGAGGATCACAGTCAGACTGTGGGACCTGCAAAGGAGAGGTTGCAATGGAAAACATGATGAACATCAGAATTACAAAGCAAAGTTCTTTGTTTACCCAGGGAAGTGGACTAAGCTCGAGATGCTTGTTTACAGCCACACCCTGCTCATAGAACATTTCATGGTAGGGGTTCAATGCCTTGCTCAAGGGCACTTCAGCGGTGGAAATTTTAACGTGACGGTCCGGGGATTCGAACTGGCGACCTTCCGGTATCAAGACCGCTCCGCAAACCGTTCGGCCACCGCTGCCCTACAAGTATGAGGGTAGCAGTTAGGATGAGGCAACATAATCATTATACTGACATCAATGTGACAATCTCATTCATATTCTACGTTTCCCACTGCCAGTAGGCCAAAGCTGGGACAAAGGAAAGGAAGGGAACTCAAAACTGGCAAAAATGGATGATGATCACTAAACATTATGTATGGCCAGGCTGCCCAGGCAGTTGTGATGACTCAATGAAAGGCATGATGGAAATGCCTTTCAGCAAACAAAAGCAAGTGTGTGTGTGTGTGTGACTGTGTGTGTGTGTTTAACGGGAGACAACATAACATTCTCCAGATTCCAATAACCAAGATATATCTACCTGCATGTTTTGAGTCTTTGAATGTAGCCTATAACGCACAATAATGATGAGCTGCATTATGCGAATACAACTTGTGCTTTAAAAGTAACCTTTGGCTCAAATTGGCTGTGATCGCTAAGCTAATATCGCTGTCTGTGGCTGTGCAGGGAGCAGCTACGTGTAGGGTAGCCTACATCCCTTTACTACAGTACAATACGCCCTGATGCAGACACGATCGTTGCAACTTCATTGTCAAGCGTTGCAGCCTGCAGGCGCAAATAAACGCAAACCTATCGATTCTTTTAAATTGTATTTCAACTCACTTGGTTCCGTCCGTGTACCTGCAAGAAGACGCTGGAGAAGTTTTTGTTGCGTTCGTTCAGTAGATATCTCTGGGCTGGAGGTCTGAAGAATCACCTCCGATCCCTCCAAGTTCCTTCCGTGTTGTTTTTTTTCTTCTGCCCCCTACCTGGCTGTAACCTGCCCGGAAAGCCTGGTGACGCGAGGTTAGCCTGCACCGCACCACACCCAACGGTGTCATGTTTCTATCTGGCTGCTGGATCTAGGGACCCCCAGGCCAGGGGTCTGCAGGAGAAGTTCCCAGCCAAATGAGAATAGTAGTTTATTATTACTAACTCATGGCTCATGTAGCCTTATGTAATTTTAAACAATTTAATGTCATTCCCAAACCTCTGTACCTACACTATACATAGGGAGGCCATACATTTGGGGTACCAGTCCCATGCATGGTCTAATCTCAATGTTTGAAATCCACATGGTCTAGCCATTCTCTCCTTCCTCTTTATTTCCAGGTGAGGTTACACTGACCCCTAACTGTATTTTCCACACACTGCAGTAATGTGCAGTTAATTATGTTCAGTTGCAATAGTGTAGCCTAATATAATAGGCTTATATCTATGACTATGGCCCATCAACCTTGGAGGTCCAGCTGTGGATAAGCAACCTGAATAGATCCGAATACCTGTTGATTCTACTATATAGATCTCCCAACCAATGTAAGTTTACTCATTACTATTTAATAGTAAGTAGCACACAGTACAATTTACGTCTGAGATTAAGCTATTGGCATTGAAAGTAGCCTAAAGTTGACAGCTTTAATTATAGTTACTTTGCACAGTTTGCAGATTTAGAAAATCGGCCTATACAACTGAAAACTTATATTAACTAATTATGTATTATTACAGCTCCACAGCAGTAGGCTACAAAGTAGCTAGGCTAATTAAAATCATGATAATCATCCAAAACTTTACCAGATGCAACGTGGGCTCATTCGTGCGTTATATTAGGCCTACAGTCCAATAAATGATTATGAAATGGGACGTTCTGCATAATAAGTAGATTTGCTACTGTATGAATATTTTGCAGCCCATGCTTTTGTACTTTTCCTCAAGTAAAGATATTTAACTTTAAATGCAGGACTTTTACTTGCAACAGGGTACAAGTAACATTGTGTGTCATATTAAATCAGTACTAAATGTCTAGTTTTGGATGGTTAAGAGGCGACAGTCGTGTGCGCATGCGTACACGGAAGCGTTCCAACTGCATTGAGTTGTCTTAATAAGCAGGTAATTGCAGGAGGCCACATGTGTGCTGCAGTGAGACTGAAACACATTACTGCACTATTACCAAACACATACGCACACTTTACAACGTTCTTCTGCGCCAAACAGACGTGGTAATAGTGGGTTCCTGCGACTGTTTTTCGGTTAAACATTCACTTCATTCATTAAGTTAAGTTTTGACGGAGTTTGAGAGAGATGAACCCTCCGACTACTTCACGGAACACCAACCCTGCAGGTAATAACCAACGACTCAACGAGCTACCTGGTGCCTGCTTGGCTGCTTCCACGAATCCACGTTTCAATGTAATTCCACCAGTTTATTAAGCTGTGTTGTTTAATGATTTGTTTGACCACTTTCCCGGCGTCCCTAGTTTGGGCATGTGTTTTCTAAAAGAATATATCTTAAAATAGCACATCGCCGCACGCATTCAAATTCACACGATACGGATACGCGAGATCTTGGATCTGCAATTTTCACTAAAGTCGTAGGTAGGGCAAAGTAGAGCAAGAGGTGGGATAGTGGGATACACTTATTATTTTGTTAATTTTTGCAATTGTGTGCGACTGTGCGTACATGTGTCTATCTCAGGTCATTATGTCCCTCGAGGACCTGTAGGAGTTGTAGGTGGAGCAGTAGGTGGAGGAGGTGGAGGCTTGTATCTGGATGCTTATGAGGTCTCCTTTCCTTATGAGGAGAGAATGGACAGAACACCTGGCCGCTTCCACCTCAACCTCAACCAGAGCCAGCACATAATGGAAGGTATGGTGATGGCAGGTTGGAATATATATATTGGAGCTCACTAGTTCTCAACCTTTATAGTTTTATACTTTCAGTTTGAAGGACCCACAAACTTAAGTAAACCCTGTTATGTCAAGGAACGCCCACTTAGAGAACCACTGGTGTAGCTCATTGTGTTATCATGCTACTACAGTAACATAGCAATTATGTTATTATAGCCTATTGATGGTGATGCCAATATTTACAGTGTTAATACTAATTAGACAAAGGCCCGGGATTCATGAAACATAAGCTATAAAGTCTAACATTCTTCAGAGTTGCTAACTTCACCTTTCTCAGTTTTCTTCACTCTTGCTCTTCTCTTCTCTTCTCTTCTCTGAATAATGTAGCTACATCATTCCACAATAAATGTCTCTGTATTACATAATTTATTTCACTATTGACAAAAAACAAGGACAACTCTCCACCTCAAGGGGACTTAAACATATAACACTGATGAACATGACTATAATGTGCTGTTTGCTTAGCTGTTCCAGTGTGATAAATAAATACTCGAAGGAAAACAGCATTGTGTCTGTCTGTGTGGTTGTTCCAGAGCCTCAGCCTGTGGTGCTGGATCCTACTCCTCAGTACAGTCCGTTCATGCTGATCTCCAACCTGCGCACCCACCTGTACGTGTCCCTGGAGAAGAACGCCTGGCTGCAGAAACGCATCGAGGAACTGGAGGAGGAGCGAAACTTCCTGCGCTGCCAAATGAGCTGCTTCATTTCCAACATGAGAGGCCACTCAGGCCAGGAGGGTAAGTACTAGCTAAGTAGTCCCAAATGGCCACTGTGTGTGATGTTCAAATAGCCCAATGAATTGTTGCATTTGTGTTAACAATAACATTTACATTATAGGGTTTATGTAGGGTTAATAAGTCTGTAAGTCTATTTTCATTGTCTTTATGTAATGTAGACACAAGCCCACAAAGTAAATTTATATATTTATATATAGCACCTTTATCCAAAGTGCTTTACAATGTTGCATTTCATTCACCCATTGACACGCCGACGGCAGGGGAATCCATGCAAGGCAGCAACCTGCTCATCCGGAGCAGTTATTGGTTAACTTTGTGATGCATTGTGTGACCTTGTAGATCTGTATATTTGTTGACACAGGCGTACAATTATAAGTATATACAAATCACCCTTACGTCACAATGTTACAATATGGACGTCTACATGGCTTCTGCCCTCTAATGCTGTGCCCTATCTGTGTATGATTATTTATTTATTTTCTTTTTGTTCCCTCTTTTCCTAAAACGATACGTATGTATAGCATTTAGGAAATGGCCTGTTATCCCTTACTACATCCATATAACTGCCTGCAATTTGTGTTTCTTCTCTGTGGAACTGGTCTGGGTCTGGGAACCCCCAGTTGCCCTCTGCTCCCAACTGAGAAATTGTTTTTTTTCTCTCTCTCTCGTCTCTGTATGTCTGCCTCTCTCACTGACCAGTGGACCTCCAGCATGGCGTGTCAGTGAAGGAGCAGCCAGCCAGTTCACCGTCTCCTCCCTCCCCCATGACCACCAGGTCTGGGATGACCCTCAAACGCCGGGCGGTTCCTCGCCCCCGACGCAGCAGCACAGCCTCCATCCCTGGTGAGAATGCATGTAGGGTTTGGTGAAGGGGAGGGCTTATGGGCCGTGAACATGTACACAACTAGGGATGTTAATAGTTCATCGTTAATCAATGAATCGATCGTTAAGAAATTATAACTTGATTGGACGGTATTCTGTTAATGTAATGCTGTCTGCGCGCGCGTGTGGCCGAGGAACGCACATAGGCCGGTTAAAGAAAGTCCCCCCCATCCCCCCACCTTGATAACCACAGAAACATCTCTGCTTTTGCATGTGACAGAGACACTTTTCATTTCATTTTATTCCTCATACAAAGATGCCTGGCCCTGTATCTCAAATTGTCAAATAAATATTTGATTAAGAAATATAATATGCTTTTTGTATTCTTTCTGTATATCAGCAAAATCTAGATTTTTATGTTAGACATTGAGAGAAATTAAGATTCACGAAAAAACGCAGCGTATCAACTAACCGGTTAATTGATCGATAAGGTTAATAATCAATAAATGAATTAATCGATAATTGACATCCCTAGTACACACGTACACAAAAAAGTACTTATGGCTTTTGATTTGCTAATAATCTCTCATTGTTGTTTATTTTTATTTTATTCACTTGTCTATTGATCATTTTTTTCTTGGCTGTAGTCAAACAAGAATTTGATTTGATCATTCTTTTTGTTCCTTTTGTTTTCCCATAGTCAAGCAAGAGTACTATGCAGAGGAAGAATACATGGAGGAAGAGGAGACAGTGGATGAAGAGGAGGAAGACTCCTCCGTGGAGAAAGGGCAGAGGAAGAAGGGCAGATGCGCCAGAGAGCCCATGATGAGGAGGGTGTTCAGGATCACCCATGGACGCGAGAGGCAGAGGGGTGAGTGGGGCTGATGCCGCGCTGGAGAATACACCAGAAAACAAGAGAATAGACTAGAAACCTTTTCATTTCCACATATACATGGACATGGTATAATTTAACCACTTAAGCTATATTTTATAGGCTATTCAAAAATAGCTCATCTATAAGCTCACTACGCATCTCGACTACATTGGGATCTTATACAGTAGATCGGCTTTAGATCGGTTTTCGATAAAAAAAAAAAAAAAGCTGACTGATTTTCAACTATAATGACGTGCCCAAAATATGGACGCAGGGGTGAAAGTGGTTACAAACTGATCCTATACGAACACAACTAGTTGCCTAATAATTGCACTTATAAATGTGTAAAGTCAACTCAGCCACTTTGTATTTCACTAGACAAACTAAATATTAAAATAAAAATGTTTGAGAATTCTAAGTCCTTGGTCAAATGTCTACTTGCAAAGTTCCATCCAAATCTGTTTGGCTGTCATGGTAACAGAGACACATATGTACAGGAATGACTGCAATATTACCCCTGTCCGCTATGTGCACCCAGTTGTAACTCCAAATGAAGAAACAAACATGCAACGGCAATGGCATTTACAATTTAAGTAGATAGATGTCTCTTTACTAGATTACCATCTACTTGCAACCTCTCATTACTAATGCATCATCCTTCCCATATCTCTCACACCTACAGTGAAGGACCCGGATGGTGTGCTGATGCGTTACAAGAAGATCCTGTCGACATACCAGCGTGTGAGGAGCATGTCCCGAGCCTTCCAGGTTCATGGGGTCGACCGCAACACCATGGCCTCGACCTCCCCCATCGCCGAGCTGCTGCTGGTCGCACCAGAGAAGGTACTCCTGGCTCTCCCTTTCCTTCATCTCTCTGTCAGTCTGTCTCTTTCTTCTGTCTGTCTGTCTAGATCCCCCTCTTCCTTTCCTTCATATCTTTGTCAGTTTGAATACTTTATTAGTCAGAAATGTAAACAGCACAAGGTACAGTCATAGAATACATATCATTTTAGGGGGTCCATGGCACAAAATCTACTAATTTTAGAAGGTATTTGAAGAATCAGCCTCAGGTCTTAATGGTTTATAAACCTTGTGAACTTTCTTGTCCCCAGGTAGCTGAGGTGGGTGAGTTTGAGGCCTCGAAGGAGAAGCTCTTGGACTACGCCAGACGCTGCTACAAGGCCATGGACGAGCCGACTCACCTGCATGTCCAGGCCATGAAGAAAACCCATAAGCTACTGCCCATCTCCTATAGGTTCCGTAACTAACTGACCTGTGGCACAAGAACAAGAGTTGAAGCCTAATTTCGTTAGCCTCATAGCATAATTGCCCTAAACCAGATTTTTAAAGGAGTGCAGTGATGTTCGTACTGTTTTGAGTCAAAAGGCCCAATCGAAATACACCACTTTAGTGTCATCATGAAATCATCCCCTCTCCTAACCCCTCCTCCATTATCATACAACAACAGCTTTGGGCGAGGCTTAAGTTCAGGTGGGTGGTGCTCAGGTGAAAACCAGGTATACATAATGAACTGGTGGGTGTGGCCACATAAAAACACTTATTTTTTGTTGTTGAAAAAAATAGTATAATCATAGTACCTGATGATCATGTTTTTAGGGACGAAAAAAAATATCATGGCACTGATATTTGGCACTCAGCAAATTAGAAGGAAAAAAATCTAGATGCCCAAACACTGGGTTGGGACCCATTTGACACCGACAAAATGTTATGGATCCCTTTATTTTTTTGTTTCCTACATTTTGTTGTGAATTAATATTATTAAAATAAATATATATTAAAAAACAAAACAAGCAAAATATTTAATGGAATTACTTTTTCAAGTAATTTCATGAATAAATAAATAAAATAAAAAAGAATCTAAGAAATTCCATAAATTAGAAAACATGTTTAAGAAGTAGTGAAAGTAATTTGAGTCCCGGGCAAACATCTAATTTCTGTTTTGAGTCACGGGTTAAAAGGTATGGGAACCACTGATCTAGTTGCCTTGTATCTACCTGCCGCAGCCTAACTACTACTATCAATGCCTGTAACATTAAAAAAATTGTTTCTGCCTAAGAAAAAAAGTTGACTTAGGCAGAAAGTGATTTTGTGTAACAAGCATTCTGATAGGCGGAGGACATGGGCAATAAATCACAATGGAGCAGCAGTGTTAGGAGAGTAGAGTTAGGCAGAAATGTCAATTTGGCCCAAAAAATATTGGGCAATTAGGCTATGAGGCTAACGATATATGCTCTGTCACACAACGGTTTCGTGTGGCAAAAATGGCACCTCAGGCGTCGTGAGATTGTAGGTCTGTTACTTTTGCACAGACCTACAGACCTTGCAAGTATGAATCAGATTTCGGTAAAACAATGCTTTATAGTAACAAAGATGTCCTACATGTACCTCAGCAACACGATTTCAGTTGATTCTTTATTTTACGTTTTCTTTCCTATAGTGTAGTCTAAGTTGTAATTGAGGGGATTTACTCCAAATACTGTATACATGTTGTGTATATTTTGTGCAGATTTTGTTTTATTTTTTCCCCCCATACCCACGTAATAGATGGGTCAAATGGACAGTTGTATATTTTGGATTAATATAATTGTTTTCTTGGGAGTTTTCACAATAAGTTGGCTATACATTATTTTTGTAGAAAAGAAAAGTTGTTTGTGGTAATGTTGTAATTTAATTTAGTTGTGTGTGTGTGGTTGATAAGCTTTATGCTATAAATCTGTTAATGTTGTAAGAAATGACAGGGTCAGTCCCACAACCCACACAATAAAGCACTTTGAAAACAATGTCGTCTTTAATTGCTATATTATAAAGATAGTGATTATGTAACATAATCCCCCCCCCCCCCGCCAAAATAATTATATTACAGTGACCCCCAGGGGTCTTTCTTTGTAGCTCCAGGAGATCCAAGAAAAACGAAGAACAGTTTACTTTAAGCCCTTATTTTTTGGGCTATTTGAAAGTAGCCGATCTATAAGTTCACAATGTATTGCACCACGATTCATTGTATGATTGCATATATAAAGCTATTTTTGTAAAAGAATACTTGACAAATCTTTATACAGCTTTATCTTATGGGGCTCCCTGGCACAGCCTTTTTTCAAATGGGGGTCTACTCTGCAGCCAAATTAATAATACATATACATTTGGGGTATTTGACATATTTGAGAACCACTGATCTAAGTATCCAGAAATGCACAATAGAAGATGTGTGTATATTTTATTGTCCAGTATGTCCACACTTCTGAAACAAAAAGGAGCTGAGTTTGATGGGCTGAAATAGGCTGAAAGTGATGCTGTGTGAAATCAAGCCTTATACTGCTACTCAGTGGCAGAATGGAGTACTACGCTCCAGATACTACACATTTTGCTTTTGAGGGCCTGACTGACTAATAAATATGGATGTTTTATATTTGATAAGATATGATCAAACTTTATCAATCCACTGGGGACATATTGGTCATGAGCTCCTTGGGTGATTTATTTTGTATCAGCCCTGCACTTATTTGCTCTATGCTCCTCATCTTTTCCATAATGTTCCTCGGTACCCAGGCTTTTATTTTCGTTTGCATTATGATTTCATCACTAATACTATTTGCTATCCATGTGTGTGTTTAATCATATTAGGGAACTGCCAGGAGGTCTCAGTGGTTCTATTCATGGCTAGGGGAGCCATATTGAAGAGGTGGGCGGTTTTGAAGGTTTGGAGGGCCTTTGAGCCAGGCATTTCTGTGGTTTGAATAACTGAGGTTTATACCTAACCCAGTAGCCACAATCCCTGGTCTGAACATTATATTGGGTAATTGTAATGGCAACTGACTGTGCCCAGCCATCCCTATTGGTCCGGTAGGCGGTAGCATTATCTCACACAACCTCACAGTTGAGTGAGTTGACTCAAATGGAGAATGCTAACCCTCAGTGGTGGAAAGTAACTACCGGTAACGGTAAGTATACGTAAGTACAACTTTGAGGTATATTTACTAGGCTTATGGCAAAGCTGTTTGTTTTGTTTGTTAATCATTCATCATTGTCTTTCTATCTTGATGTAAAGCATTCTTGGGTTGGGTTGCACAAAAGGCACTATATAAATTCAAGCTATTATTATTATTATTGTGACCATAGGTCGCATTTGGCATTTAGCCTACTATGAAAACCTACATCTCCCATCCGTCAGTGTTATTCACCCACGCCTGAGCCTCCATATAGTCACGCCTTGTGACATCACGTCTCCATATATGGTCACGCCTCGTGACATCACATGACATAGAGACCCTTTACTTACTTACTTACTCCTCTTCGTCCCCTATGGGACATAAGGCTTCAATGAGCGCTCTCCATTTCATCCGATCCCTGGCAGCATGGTGCGCCTCTCCCCAGGACAGGTTCATCTGTTCCATAGAGACCCTTAGATGTCCATATATGGTTGTCAGTCCATCACGCCTCGTGACATCATGCCTTGTGACACGCTCCATATGTCAATCTGACATCATCACCCTCTACCCTCAAGACACGCTATATAACCCTGGCCATACTTTTTTTTCATTGTGCATTTTTTGGTCAAAGTTGATCCCATGCCAAAGCGACAGCACTCACCCAGGATAGGCAAAGCCATACATGGAGAAGACTGGAACAGTGGAACACCAGGCTACTTCACTACACCTCAGACAGGCAAATATTGTAGGCTACTTTTCCCTCCCTGTTATTTTAATAACATTCTGAATATGTTTGATTGAATATATTTTTATATTATGGAATTGCTACTTTTCCATAAGTAAAAAAACAAACAAACAGTACTTCTTCCACCACTGGTATCAGGAGACAATAAATAATGCAGTACACATCTATTAAATAAAATAATTGTGCCAACAGAGGGGGGTGTGCTCCTCTCCAAAAAACTCATGTTTTACCTTTCACCTCTCCAATCCGTCCAATCACCGCGATACTTGCGCGGAAGGAAGTAGCAAACTCCGTCCGCCGCGAGTGGTGACAACCGAGACCAGCCAATGGCGCGACGGGGACGGCCGCGAGCGGCCAATGGGCCCCCGCGGGAGGCGGGACCGCGCGTCCACCAGGGCATCCGAAAGAGGAGGAGGTGTTCCTGGCAGCCATCTTGGATGTTCAGAGTGATTGTTTAGCGAAGGGAATTTAATAAAAAATAAAATAAAAAATAAAAACTGAGAAAGCACCGTTGCACGGGAGAGGCTCACGTTTTAGCAGAGTGGAGCGCCCAGGAAACGAGAAATTAACCCGGGAAGACCCAGGTAAACTAAAAAACAAACCAGAGACGGTTATTTATTTACCTTTTTTTTGCCTCTCTCTCTCTCCCCCTGTGTGTGTGTGTCTCTGTCTCTCATCTTTCCACAGCACATCACATAAGATAGGACCCATTGCTTCTCAAACTTAATTTTTTTCCCCAGGTCCCCCCATAACTCTGAGAGTATACGAATGGAACGTAGGGTCCATTTGGTTCCATTTGTATATACTCTCTCAGTTACAGACCTGTAAAGGGGTCCATTTGGATTGGAACCCCCCCTCTCAAGGAACCCAGAGAATATCCCCGATGGATTCCCCACTTTGTGAGAGCCAGTGTCACTGTCAGAGGCAGAGTATAGCCCGGTTGTAGATGTGATCTCCGCATTCACGGGTCAAGTTGCTTGTTGATCTTTTAATAGGAGATGCTGAACTTTCTTTGTGCCAACGTGGCTGCTATAACTTTGGCTGAGGAGGAGTGAGTTCTTGTGGAAGTGCCACACTGTCCACACACACTTATGTGGCACATAGTTTTGGGTGCAGATCAAGACCAGTCTTATCTTGTTGCATTTTACAATTTAGGCATTCTTATCAGACGCTCAATAAATAAGCAAGGTAAATGATCACTTTAATAGATGGCAGAGAGAACAGTGCCTGAAAGAAACTAGGTTATCACCAGGCAAAACCACGAACTTAGCATCTGTCTAGACATGCTATCAAAATAGCATTCTGTACATTTAAACTATGGGATACCAGGTAAACAATGAACCTAGCATTTTGTCTCAACAACATGGCATCTCTACATTCTGTACATACATTGAAACTAATGGGATACCACGTGAACAATGAACCTAGTATCTAAACAACATGATGATATCTAAATTGTGTTTTGTACATTAAAACTATTCGGATACCAGGTGTAAACCATGAACCTACAGTAGCATCTGTCTAGTAAATGGCTTGCTATTTATTTAAATCATATTCGATACAACTCTAAGATACCACATACCAGGCAAACGATTAACCTTGCATCTGTCTAAACATCAGGCTATCTATTAAAAGGAGAAAAAAACTTATTTCCAGTTGTTTATTGGTTGGGATTCTCTAGGATTTTAAGATTCCAGTTCCACACAGAGTACAAATGGAACCAGTAAAGGACAATTTGGTTCCATTTGTATTTTGTACACCCTCAGAGCTATGGTGGTACTTGAAATTAAAGTGAAAACCACTGGATTGGGTAGCAGACGTAAAGTCCACATAAATTACCAGCTCTGACAGTGTGACAAAACCGTTTCCGGAAACGGTTCCAACTTCCAAGTGTGAATGATGGAACCGATTCCGGTAACTCAATGTTGGATCCTCGATTCCTCCGGTTCTAGTCCCCAACCCTACAGTTGTTGTAGTGGTGGTGATAATGATGATGATGATGCCTGTGTTGTTTATAAACACTCCATGTGAATGATCTCTCTCTTTCTGTTATAATGCTGACCACACATTCACAGTAGTCTGTCTTAATTTGGAGTCGACCAAACCGGGTGACTAGAGAGAACGCGCTCGCCCCGGGTCAAATCCGGCGACCTCGGAGTTAGGCAAACTCCGTTCACTTCATGGGGCCAGTCCAATGGCGGCTCCTCACTCTACATAGACTTCTATTGAATGGGGACAACGAATGGGGACAACCGGAAGTTTACGGAATGCATTGGAGTCTATGGGCTCGCGCGAGTACATGAACCACGTGACCGGGCTGTTTTCTGCCCCCTCAATATCACAACTCTTCTATTAGATGGCTCTTCCACCAGCTATTCCAAATAGTAACCTCAGTAAAACTATGCCTAAAACCTAAACTTATTCCAAAACTATGCCACAGTAAAACAAATAGAAGAATGCGAGGACTGCCGGGGGCGAGCGTGTTTTGGGGTGAGCGTTCCGGTTACCCCTGGGCTGTGATGCGTGAAACACACTGTTTGCAAAAAATAATAATTGATACTCAAGCTAATGAGCTGCTTTGTTGCAGTGTGTTAACATGGGTTCAGTGTTGGAACATGCAGAGAGAAGTCTTTTAGCAGACTTTTGATGTATGCAGACTTTGATGTTGGCTGGTGGGCTCCTCGCCTGTTAGATCCAATTCCTTTGTGTGTCTGTGTGCGTGCGTGTGTGCGTGCGTGCGTGCATGCGCGCACGCCTGGCTGATGATGACTGTAACGACGTTATTGAAATGGACACCGACTGTCGATAATGATGTGGACTGGCTGGGATGCAGCTAGCCTAGGGGACCATTCTGCTGTATATAGTATGGAGTCTATGGACAGAGTAGCAGAGGTGTTCATAACTCTGCTCCATGGGGCGCCGATGGCTGAGTGGTTAAGGCACATGCCACATACCGTATTAGGCTCTAATGCAGCCTGACGGCGGGTCGCAGGTTCGATGCCCAAGCACAGTGATGTTTCCTGCGTGACACTCTCTCAGTCCGTCTCTCTCCTTTTTCCTGTCTCCTCCAAAATATATATTAGAAAGATGTATAACTCTGCTCCATCATGTTGCTCTGGGTCAGATCTGGGATATTAAACCTTTTTGTTTTTGAAGTATTCAAAAGCATTTTTCATGCTTTGGAATGGTCAGAAATAAAAAATGATTAAACTTACAGGTCCTATGTAAGGATAGCGTCAGGCAAAAGTTTCTCCAGATTCATTTTACGCTTTTGTGCCTTTTTATTGATAGTGAAGAAAGAGGGAGAGAGAGAGAAGGGGAGAGACATGCAGCAAAGGTTGTCATGAACGGGACTCTTAACACGCGACGCACTGTCAGGCCAGAGCCTATTATGTGGCATGCGCTTGGACCTCTAGGCCAGCAGGCTCCCCAGATTCAGTTGTTTATCATTATAGTAACAAACATATAGTATTACTATTATTATAGTATACTATCATTATACTATTATTATAGTAACATTTCACATGTCCTATCTACAATGCTGTTTAGATTGCTTCTAATCTGTGTGCTCACAACAATAAACACAGACCTCTCTTTCCATCTAGACTTCCAAAATAATTTCACGTTCATTTAAACTATTGAATTATTCAACAAAATTGTCAGAATCACTTCAATCACCTGAATATATTCATCTGTTGGAAAAATGCTAAATACCTGATCTGCAAGCTCTACAACTCATCATCGTGACATTTGAGCTGGCCTGTTTTGGTCATTTTCTATTATTGGTACCGGACTACCGGTCATTGTTCAGTCATTTCTTTGTATATTAAAGTTATGTCATATCTGCCCTGTGCAATTGTTTTTTTGACAAAGTCTGAAACAGCAAAGATTGATCTGTTTAGTAGAAAATGTGAAACCAAGTTACGAATAAAAGTGATTATATAATAATTGTGACAGGTCTACCTGTAGCCGGAACTAGAAGCCTTTCCTGAGCTAATGTGAAAAGCTTGTTCCTTGTGGCCTCGCTGCATGCGACAGAGCAGGCTTTCCCCTTCACACCGTGTTTGTCCTCGCGCCACCTGTCCTTAACTTCGTTAGCTCAAATCAACAGAGCTCAGAGGGTTCGCCACCACAATCTGAAATGCAATGAAAAAGTAATGTGTGCTGAAGTTGTTGTGGTAGTGAGTTAACAACATGCATGGACTGCGGAAGGCTTGGACTTAAAAAAAAGAAAGGAAAATTTAAGTGGGATGTCTTCTTTAGTGGTTAGAGGGACAGTGAGTCCCAGGTTTGTTAAGAGACGATGTGACCGACGGAAGCCGCATATCGACTCTGTGGAATGTCCAATACTGTTACTTAAGGTGGCCTTACACTAGCCGATAATCGGGCATTTGAAATCTGACAGCACCACACACTACAGGATAATCGGAGCGGGGGCCGAGCAAATATCAAACATTCTTGATGTTGATCGGGCCGATCCCGATCGCGCGCGGGGGGTGCCCGATTGAGTCGGGCACCCCCCGAGCGTCAAAAATGCCCGATTATCGGCTAGTGTAAGGCCATCTTTACTTACAAATTCAAAATTTCGGCAGATCGGCAAGCTCTAAACACGTCGATTAGTTTGTGCCGCATTTCGAGCTATTTTTAATACTTTTCTCGTTTTGTGTCATGCTGTAGTAGTATTATCAAGTAGGGGGTTAGGGTGTTAATTTGAGGAAAACACAATATGGAAATAAGATAAGTTTGTGCCCGACAGCAACGATATCTTCTGGCTTGTCAGTGCAAGCCAGACCGAATCAGCCGTTGGCAAAAAAGAATTGCCTGCCGGAAGGTGTGATTTGAGTCTGGCTTATTAGCCAGGCTACTTGAGCAAGGCATTGAATCCTGCACACAAATGTAGATTCTATCCTAGACAGGCTGGTGGTGTGATTAAATGTCTTGTGCCAGACTGCATTAATTTGTTAGGAAATGTAATTGAAATACATACTACTGTATACTGTATGTAGTGTACCTAAAGTAGTGTACCTAAAGTTTAATTAGCATAATATCAATTTGCTGAGAACATTATCAGTTCACTTAAGGCTTTTCCAAAGTACATGCCATGGTTAGCAAAGATACACTGCTGCAGTGCACAACATGATGCCATTTTGAGCTGCTCAATGCCCACAACAGAAGACTGATAGACTGTGTGCTGGTGCTTACGTGCAGAACCGCTGTAAAAAGAGCATTTATGGCATGTCGAGTTCACCTTGGCTGGATGAAAAGGCTTCATCTATTTCTGCCAAGACTGTTTGCACCAGTGCATTATTGTATCTGCCGGTGTATTATTAGCAACTCTTAGCCACCAGTAGCCTATAATTAGGCTTTTTACGAAACTAAGCCTGTTCCCGACTAAGAATTTATATAGTCGAATCTGTCAAATGTTGCCTATAGTCGACTGGTAGTCGAATCATTAAAAAACAAACAAAAAAAATCCACTGAGAGATTGTCTGTCTGATTCGACTGCCAATTAACAGAGGATCATTCCATTTGGGCTGTGGAGGTGCTTAATATCTGATTTTACATACTTGCTTGGTTTCTCCCAATAAATCATGACACATATCCTATTTTAGCACTATTAGTTATTAATTCCACAAAGTAGGTAAATCTCAGTCGAATCATGATTTATTTTCATAATTTTTTGCATGATTCGAAAGAGATTTGCAGTCGAATCAGACTAGGTCAATCGATTACTTCGACTAATCGAGGTTAGGCCTAGTAAAAACAAATACAGTATTTTGTTTTCTGTACATTTCTTCAAATATTGCCCTTAGGTGCAGGTTTCATATCAATACTGGTGCTGTATCCTTGTGGATACAGCACTGTCTTAAAGCTAAGCTATCTTTCTTTGTTTTTGTCCACCCACAGTGAAAGAAGGCATGAAGACAGCATCCTAGTTTTCAGCCATGGCCGATAAACGAAAACTACAAGGTGAGATGAATTTCTCTCTCTTTGTGTGTGTGCATTACTGCGTGTGCGTGTGTGCGACATGTCTGTCTGTCAGCGGCATCACGTGACGTGTTCTGTCTGTTTGCGAGTAGAGCCAAATAGCCGTAGCATTTTGCAAGTCGTTTTCACAATTAATCAAATTTTAATCGTGATCACGATTTTGGCTTCGCACAAATAAATTACCATGATTGATTGTCCAATTAGTTAACATTTGATGTGTTAATCTTTTAGCAAGAATGTATAGGCCCAATGCGAAATCAGTGCTCTGCTGGTTGGTTTTCATTTTGTGCCAAGTTTTGGGTATTCATTCTGAGATGCACAGAATTAACAGAAGGAGTGAATAATGAGACCCATAACATGAATGTGAAAGCAGTGCTGTTGTGTTTATCCCATTATTTGGATGTTTGCAGTGGGTAGAGGTTTGGAAGGTACAGCACAAAGTAGAAAGTTGAGACAGTAACAGCAGTATTCGAGATTGGATACATGGATTAAAGTTCTCAGTCGCCATGACTGATTTCAGTCATTTGAATTCCATAGAAGTCTTCTATGGAAGACTGTTCTGTTCATGTCTATCTACTTGTAGATGGGCTGTTTTTGGTTATTATTTTAAGGATTTGTAGTGGTCAAACTAGCAATGTGTTCAAAAGCATTTTCCATAAAATCTTAATAGTCTTGGTCTCTCAGACATCTTTTGTATAAAAGCAAAGGTTAAGTCTCACTTCTTCACCTGGTTGGCAGTTGGCACTGTCTCGGACAGCAGGAACAATATTACTAAATATCATAATGTTACATTACATATTGTGGTAACTGTATATGAATCAGCGCTAGTGCCATGTTTCACAAATCTCACATTAGGAAGGACTTGGGGTCATACAAACATTTTCAAACCGTGAGATTTTATTTTGCTTTAATCCAGTGGACAACTTGTTGGACCTTTGCTGGGACTGTCAGCTTTACCTGTAGCACAGTGTGCATCACCTTGATGCTAAATGGAACCTCCAGCCAGCCAGCAATCCCCTATAGCGCTGGACCTTTACCCCACAGGAAAACATGAGGCATTAGCACTTCAGCAGCTGTGACAGATAGTAATGTATTATTACAGAGGAGGTTGGCTGCCTCCTGCTAAAAATATCACCAAGAAGACCGCATCTAATGCCATGGTTTATACTTTGGTCACGTGCCTGCCCGCTGTCCTCGTATGCCTAAAATATCCGATCTACAAGATTGCGACTTGCTGTGAGCTTGTAAAGCTGTAAAAGGCTAAAGACGTTTACGGTAAGACTTTATTGAATGGTCCTCCTAGAGAAGTATTTTTTCATTTCACTTGCTGTCTCTCCTCAGTGACACCTCTCACATTCTTGCTCTTCCTCTTTATATCTTCATCATTAGACCCCCCCTTTCTCTCCATTTCTTTCTCAGCCCCATCCTCGTTCCCCCGGCCCCCATCATGACAAGAGATGTCCGCTCACCAAGCATGATAAATAACGATAATTATGTGAGCTTTCAAAAAGATGAACGATAACAATGTTATGCAAACAGTGGCACCAAGCACTCACTGTGTGCAGTCCAGCAGCCTGTGTCACAGAGATCACACGGAGGGGGGAGAGACCGCGAGAGAGATTTTGTGCGCTAAAAGACACATGCAATAGGAAAGTGGTTCTCAAACCTTTTCATGTCAAGGACCCCAACATGATATGTATTTGGCTGCGGACCCCCATCATCTAAACATTTTTTTGTGCCAGGCGCAAAGATTTGAGTTAAAAATGTTTGCTTGAAAAAAGAAAAAAAAATATGGTTAAAGTCAAAGTTGTTAAAATGATTGTGACGCAATATAAGCAAATTTTGCTGGAGACCCCCTGGTACCTAACCTGACTCCGCCAGTCATTTGCAATGTGGCAGCGCTTCAATACGTCATCAGTATCGCATTGATCCTGCCTCTAGCGGCCGCATACGGCCGCATATCTCTCCGGTCAGAAATGGCTCGGAGTACATCGTCTCTGCCCGAGAGGGACCAGATGGGAGCAGTTGGAGGAACTCACTGCTGCCACCAGCTGGCGGAGTCAGGTTACCTGGTACCCGCCCGGGTTGAATTATTTAATTATTCTTAATTATTTGGAGCCCACTTGCAATATCCTCATGGCCCACAGGTTGTGAATCGCTGCCCTAAAGTAAGAATCAGTCTGTCTCTCCTGTCTACGTCATCCCCCTAACCTACTTCTAGAATCACTGCCATTGTCTCATATCTCTCTCTCTCTTATCAGAACTAATCTTATTTGTTCATACTCGTCTATCCTGCTTGTTTTCCTCTCTGCTTGTAGTCTCTTATCATTTTCTCCTCTCAGAAAACTGTTACTGTCACATTCTGTGGGCACTGAGTGTGCCCACAGAAACTACTGTAGACCACCTTTTCATTCAAGTTTTATTGATTCTAAAAGAACCCCATCACAATACATCAGAAGATCAGGAAAAGGAAAACAAACGGTATACATGTGAATTACATGGGTTACAAATAGAAGCGAAGACAAATTTCAAAACGATCTAAAAACAGTTACATATTGTCTCTCTCTCGGTCTGTCTCTCCTGGAGTTTTCCCTGGTGCTCTACCTCTCCACCTCCTCTGTACGCCTCCTCCCCCCCTCTCCTCCATCTGTCTGTCATTTCTGATCATCCTCCCTCCCCCCGCTCTCTGCCTCTCAACAAGTCACTGATGTCTGGCCTCCTTCACTCTGCAACACCCCCCAACCCCCAACCTGCCTCAGCTGTGCCACTCTCAGTCACTCGCTGTTACAAGAAAGTGTATTAAAATGTTTACTTTGAGAATAAAAGTATTAAATATATACTGCATATATACTGCATATACTTGATGCCATCGCCCCGCGACGAGCCGTGAGTTTGTTAATCGGCTGTTTTAGAATAGCGTGTGTATACAATTGGGCTTAAGTGGTTATTGTATGTTTTCCAATCATTTTCCTATATTAAAATTGCCTAGAGGGTGGGTGGACACATGGACTGTGGACGTCACAATCATAACGTCCGGACTGCACCGAACTTGACACTGTTCAGGGGTCTGTCATGAGGATAGTCACACCAGGGGCCATGTTGTACAACCCAGCTTACTGCTGCCAGGGGCCCCCAGGTCTAACTGGAACGCTCGTCCCAAAACGCACGCGCCCCCATTTATTTTGTGGCCCGCTTGCCCATAACTGTTCTTGGATTCTAAGTTCAAGGTTAGGAATAGGTTCAGGCTTAGGCATAGTTTTACTGAGGTTAAGGTTAGGAATAAGTTCAGGGTTAGGCATAGTTTTACTGAGGTTAAGGTTAGAAATAAATTCAGGGTTAAGGTCTTCACACACCGGGCGCGAATCGGATGTGAATTCGGATTTTTAGCGGCGTTTCTCCATCGGTTTTCCGAAGCTAAAGCTAGGTTACGCTTAGGAATACCTGGTGGCGGCGAGCGTTCTTGTATCCCCCCCATGGGCCTCCATTCTGCACTAAACTTGCCATGAACACAGACGTCTGTCATGAGAATTATCACACCACAGCAGTGCACAGCAGGGTTAGAGAGCAGTGTGTTTCAGATGGCCATAATGTGGTCACCTGACCATTGCGCTGGTGGTCAGTGCAATTCAGGACTTGATTTGAAGGCTTGAAAATCTAGCAATAACTAAAGCTGTTGTGTGGTAGTGTAAAAACACAATATTTGCCTCTGAGATCTAGTGGAGTTTAAAAACGAACTGATGTTTAAAAAAGTATCAAAAATGGAAATACTCCAATACTAGTAAAATTAATATATCTCAAAATTGTAGTTAAGTACAGTACTTACTTGAGTACTTAGTTACTTTCACTACTGCTCCCTCAACACATCCCTCAGACTCCTCGACCCCCCCCCCCCCCCCCCCCCCCCCCCCTCCAATCTGTCCCAGTTTCTCCTCCTCCAACCAGTGTTGCCATTTCGGCTTATTATGAGCAACCTTTTCTGTAACGTTGCTTGTAAATATATGTATATATTTTTGGGGCTAAAAAAATGTAGTTGCTTATTTGAGCTTGCTCAAACATTTTCATGTCAAGGATCCCCAAAATCCCAAATTAATATCTATTTGTCCGTGGACGCCCATCTAGAATTACAACATTGTAGTTGATGATTAATTGTCATACAAATAATAATTGCGATTAACGATTACATTTTTGGAAACATTGGAACACATGAATACAAATTTAAAAAATTATCCAGATAATCATAATATAACATTGCACAGGGCAGATATGACAAATAACTTTAAGTATACAAATACATATATATACAGTAATAATGTTATACTTGATGATCTATAATCTTGTATATCTGCTATTTCTGCTTTTTTATGTGTGAAAAAAATGACGATTATGTAAAATGATTGCGATTATCTCGAATAATTGCGAGATTTACTTGCGACTAGATGTCTGATTATGTAATAATTGTGACAGGCCCGTAGTCAAGAGAAAAAAAACTGCAGATCTACAAGCTCACAACGTGTCGCACATCGGTGATATAGCCAATGTATATATAGGTTTAAAGTGCTCATGTGGCCTATATTAGTCGCCTCTTTTGGGCTTGTTGTTTTCAAAGACCTGGCTGCTTATTTCTCGCGCAAAATCTGGCAACTCTCATCGTCCAACCTCCATCGTCCTTCTGTCCCTGGTTCCCGCTCACCCGCCTGTCGCCGTGACGACGCCGACGGTGCATTTTTAACCACGTCCGTTCGTTCACGGTGACACATCATTCCCGCCTGGGATGAGGGTGGTGGGGGGAGGGGGGGTTGGGTTGGGTGTTCTCCCGCTTGCTTACAAGAATGTGCAGCTTTTACGCCATGCATCTTTGATGAGATGCCAGCCATGTTCCGGAAATACTGGGGGGAGGGGGGGGGGGGGGGGGGGGGGGGTGTGTGTGTGTGTGTGTGTGTGTGTGTGTGTGTGTGTGTGTGTGTGTGTGTGTGTGTGTGTGTGTGTGTGTGTGTGTGTGTGTGTGTGTGTGTGTGTGTGTGTGTGTGTGTGTGTGTGTGTGCAAATTGGTTATTATTTAACCAATGAAAAATATTAGCAAGAGCTTGTGACTAAATAATAAATACATTGGTGACTTAATGCATCATATACTGTCAGTGTATCCTGTATTATACTGTGTGTGCGTGCACTCCGTGCAGGTAGTCCAGGTGTGTACACATGATGTGATTGGTTCTGAAGGCACTTACTGTAAACACTTACACCCTTTATTACTTCCCACAGGGCCCTACACTAGTGGCTTTTCAGTTTTTTTCCTCTAAATTATTTCTTCTTAACTGAAAATAGCCGATCTACAAACTCACAATGCATTGCATCGCAATGTGTTGTGTGCTTGTAGATTGGCTATTTTCTGCGAGAGGTTTTCAGATGCTGGGAGTTTAGTGACGACCTTGCAGGATTATGCAAAAAGTTAAAATGTCATTTAGAATAGCATGTTATGGGCAGAGGCCATGTTCATTTGTTGACCTGGCATCCTATAGTGTGTATAGTTTTAATATTATTTATCATTTTTTATATTATAAATGTTTACTGATGCCAGGTTCTTACCTATGATCCTAGATTACTTGATGTATTACCTTGTGTTTGCCTTGTTTAACTGTAAATTGCTCTGAATTAAGAGTGTCTGCCAAACGCCTACATTGTAAATTGTAAATGCACGCCACCTGACCCCCTGCATAAATAGTACAGAACATGTTGTATTTTTCCCCATCTCGGTGGTGTGATGAGGTATGAATTACCGGTAGGCCTCAGTTTGACGTTTGCTCTGTGTTCTTCTCTTGCCCTCTACATCCAGGTGAAATAGATCGATGTCTGAAAAAAGTAGCGGAAGGGGTGGAGCAGTTTGAGGACATCTGGCAGAAGGTAAAGGATAAGAGAGAAGACCTGGGGATATTGGGGAAACAGGGGCGCGACTGTTCTATTGTAGCCTAAGCTGTTTTGCCTTTTTCCATGTGATATCCTG
Organism: Electrona antarctica; assembly: GCF_951216825.1. Lineage (NCBI taxonomy): Eukaryota > Metazoa > Chordata > Actinopteri > Myctophiformes > Myctophidae > Electrona > Electrona antarctica. The sequence continues at coordinate 22,593,819 of NC_136796.1, read as the reverse complement.
TTCCTGTTTTTGACTTGCCAAACATATGTGCGGCTGTTTTGGCGTTGATCGATGCTGCACTGTTCGAATCCCAAGATTAGAGTTCCTCACACTTTCAACCAGGTTTGTCCCCATTTTGGGCGTATTTTGTCAAAAAAGAAAAATAAGTCAAAAAATGTTCACATTCAAACTGACTCAACTGTTAGGCACTGGCACGCACAGCCCTTCTGGTTCTCATATTGCTGTCACCAGCATGCAGAATTCTGCAACTGCCGATATGAGTTTGGTCGGTGTAATTCATATCGCCAGTTGCAAAATTCCGCAGCAAAGAATCAATATTTCTTAAAAAAAAAGAAAATCCTTATTACGCAACATCCACACAGTTGTCATTGTGGGTGTTGGGTGCACATTGTGTCTGAAGCCGCCTGTTCCTTTCTCCTGCACCTCGTCTGCCCCCCACGCAGCTTCACAATGCAGCCAACGCCAACCAGAAGGAGAAGTATGAAGCCGACCTCAAGAAAGAGATTAAAAAGCTACAGGTGAGGAGGTTTCACTGGGGCATTCATTTTATGTTTGAGTTATTTGTGTTTGAGTTGAGTTGGAATGAGTTGAGAGGTTAAAAGCATTGGTTCTCAAACGTATTTGTGCCAAGGACCCCCAAATTGACAGGATTAAATGGACCCCCCCCATCTGAAAATATGTTTTGCCAGGGACCCGTACAGAATAGAAGATTTGTGTTAAAAAAAATACAAAATTATTAAAACATTTTGGGATTTTTCAGAAAATGACACATAGCAGGGGTGTTCAGTTCAACTAGCCGATCTACATCGACATGATGTGAGCTTGTAGATCGGCTATTTGAACAATTTAAAAAAGTAGGGGGATAAGGGGTACGGGAAGATATGTACAAGCTCGCAGTGACACACTGTGAGCTTGTAGATCTGCTAGTTTTCAATAGCCAACGTATAAATGGATGTTAACTACTTTTGCCGAGGACCCCCGGCCCCCACTTTGAAAACCACTGGGTTCACCCACTGAGAACCAAATCAAGTGCTTCAGTTTCCACAGCACTTCTTTGAGGGGCTAGGCCCCTCCTATGTCCAGCTTTGAGGGTTTGTGCACACACAAACATTGTACACAAACATTGAATGCCATTGACAATGAATGGCCAGCTTTGAGTGTTTGTGTAAACACAAACATTGAAGACGAAGGTGAGGACGCAAATTGTGATTGGCCGGAATGAGATGATGTATGATCATAAGGAGCGCTCCTCACTTCACATGGGTGTGATTTAAAAAAATATATATATTTCATAATGCATGCACACACACACACACACACACACACACACACACACACACACACACACACACACACACACACACACACACACACACACACCACTCACTCACTCACTCACTCACACACGCATACACACAAAAGCTCATCTTCTTTGTGTTCTTTTGTGTCTGGACTAGCAGTGTGTGTGTTTGTGTGCACATAGCATGACAATGTGTGCTTATTCATGTTAAGTGATGCAGTTGGTAGGTTGTGTATGTGTACACAGTCGCCAACATGATTGTTAATGCGCAATATATTCAATATCATAGCAGTCAGCCAAAACATGTATGTTGGAGTGTTACCATGAACACCAAACACTACCCCAAGCCAAGCTCTCTCTCTCCCACATAGGCACGCGCGCGTGCATGCACACGCATGCCATCCCTGACTGCACATGACCAGTCCCTGCATGCTGAAACCTTTTAACTCGACTCACTCTCTCTGTCTTTCTCCCTCTCTCTCCTCATGTCGGTGGTGTTCTTGCACTTCCTGTCATTCCCCAGCGTCTTCGAGATCAGATCAAGACATGGGTGGCGTCCAATGAGATCAAAGACAAACGGCAGCTTGTAGAGAACCGCAAACTCATCGAGACGGTAAGTAGACGCAAAACGCATGTTGGCACGTTTGTTGTCGACTTCCTCCCAGCCAGGTGACTTGATGATGACGCCACAGGTTGTGTCGCTCAGTGGTCCGCAAACGTTTTGGCCCCTTATCAGACTATTTTTGTCAGGGAACCTGAAGTGAAAACACTTTTGCTGGCAAAAATGGATAGACTGATTTATTATCCTGCTGGGGGAAATCAGTCGCCTAGAGCCGGCAAAGCAGTTAAGGTTACAAAGTTATAGGTAAATAGTAAAAAACATAAAAAGCACTGTTGTGCAATACAAGGCAAAAGAGAAAAAAAGGAAGCATCAACAATACAAAGCAACCTTAAAACAGAGGTAAAAACAAATGGTGTCCATCACAGTCAGCGCCTCATAAATGTCTCAACATATCTCGTCGACATAAAAGCAACATATAAAGGTCAGAAGTGCCATTGACCTGCTGTGAAGGGGACTTGTGCACAGGTGCTACAAGCACTGCTGTGAAGGGGACTTGTGCACAGGTGCTACAAGCACTGCTGTGAAGGGGACTTGTGCACAGGTGCTACAAGCACTGCTGTGAGCCTCTTGCTCCTGCTAGCTCCACTGCTCTCTGCAGGTGTTACTATTCTATTGGTTGTAAGATGCAGATGTGATATATAAGCAGTGGCAAAAGCAAGCAAAAGGAAAACTGTAACAGTCATTAACAAATTAATTTCCCCCGTGAAATGGACACTTTGACCCGTCTTAATCGACACATTGCAAGCCAGGCCTGGAATCGAACCTGGGACAACTGGAGATCCTGCTCCACAGGCAGACTATCTAACCATTCATCTGTGAATGGTTAGATAGTCTGCCCCCTGGGGCTGGCCCAATTACAATGGTTCTGCTTAAAGCTGGTGGAAATGTGGGCCGGTTCGTGAGCATGTTGCGTATTTAAATAGCGAAGTCAACCCTGGTGATTATGAATGAGTATGGATCTAAAGAGCCCTGTAAAGTGCCGAGGTATTTGGGTCGTAAGGACAAATGTCCTGGTTAGTACAGGACTCTCTCCTGGTGTAAGCTGGTCAATGATCTTGAAGGTTCTAATCTTAGAGATAATGGTAGCTTCTTTGCATCCCCACTGAACCGGTGACACACTCGTGACATCTCCCTGACGACTAGAGGTGACTAGAAGTATATCACTCTGTCGGTCGGGCAGCGCAACTAGGCTGTGGAAGTATTCACACTACTTTTGGATTTATTGGGGAAAGGAGGACGAGGAGATCAAGCTCAAAATTGGGTAGGCTTTTTTCCTTTTTTTTTCTCGAGGGTGGGAGCCCCTCCAGCAGGGGGAGTGGTTTCACCAGGCTAGGGAGCCCTGCTCAGGTCAGCGGTATAAAAAAAAAAAAAAAAGAATCAATCGGTATCGGCCGATTAATTAATAAAATATCGGATATCAAAAACCAAAAACCCCTATCGGAGCATCTCTACTGACGACGCATTGAGATCTTTGGTCATTATTTTAAGATTTGAGCACTTGAAGTGGTGAAACCAGCAATATGTTCAGAAGCATCTTCCACCGTCTGTGGTTTGTTGGAAGTATGTAGAACAGCAGGAACTATAACTAAAACATAGTGTTAATCAGGCCTGGAATTTCATCCTTTTAGGGGCAAGGCCACTTGGCCTTTAGTGTGGTCAACTTTTTGAGGGCACAAGGCCAAGTGCCAGGGCATGAAGGCCATCAATTAAAACAATGATTTTAAGTCCCCGACTCCCCGGTCATCATTATTTTAGCTTAAAGGTTAAGGATGATTACATTTTTTTTAATTTAAAGATGAACATTGGTTCAGAATAGTTCTTCTTAAATAGGCTACATTCATTTTTATAGCCCTATGTTTCTGTTCTGCCTTGTTTGTTTTTCTTCTGCTATAGTCACAACTGTGTGATATGTTCCTTGTTTTTAATTTTCTTCTATTGTTTATACTGTGCAAATTATTCAGCACCTTCTAACTTTGTTTCAAAAGGTGCTTTATAAATAACATTTACTTAATTACTTACATAACTTTTGATTTGAATGAGGGCTTGGTTTAGAAAAGCCTATATTTTGTGCTAAAGTAATATATTGATTAACATATACATGTAGATTTTAAGGCTAGACTGGCATATGGCATTGTGGGGCTGCAGGACTGAGGACTCTGGAGATAAGTCAAGTGTAAAAAGCATTTTGTACAATTGTGTGCTTATGAACATTTACCACGTTATGTCCGCATGGACCGCATTGATACAGAAATGAATGATTATTAAGCGAGCGACGCGTGGTGTACAGTGAGCGCGCTCTGGTGCTTGGCTACTAGCGTTTGGCTAGCGATATTAGCCGTGTAGTGGCCAGCGTTGGCTGTTTAAACAATTTACTCTGTCAACTAACGTAGCAGACAATAGCGTGGTAAATGGTGGAGGAGTCCTGCAGTCTATGCTGTTGCGTGGTGTTGTTTTGTGAGTTTATATGTCCATGAAGACGAGTCACGTTGGTCTTAACACACGGGCTCTGTGTGATAATAATCCTGAAGCACTGAGTGTCAGTGTGAGTGAGAGCTGTCAGTGCGTGTATGCGTGCATGGAGCGGAGGAGGAGGAGGGAGGAGGCAAAGTAACGCAAAATAATCAAACCACTTGGCAAATGGCAACACAACTACAATAGCCTACAGACAATACAAGTCTGCGCGAGACGTTTGGGGAAGGTTACCGTAATGACTGGAAAATTGCGCAGAGGAAAAACGGTAAAATGAACTGCTGTGGGCGCCGGTCGGGGCACATGGGCACCGCGGCCACTGTGGCCGTCTGGGCATATACTTTTTCGAGGGGCACAAGGCCAAAGAGAGGGGCAACGACGGCCATGGCCGCCGTGGCCGCCGTGAAATTCCTGCCCTGGTGTTAATTGTTTATGCATTATTAGGGAGGGGGAGGGGGCATTGCACATTAGGACTTGGCCAATGGCCATACGTTACATTTTTTATTTTTCTTTAATCCTTTGTTTTAACTGTTGCTTGTAGTTTAATTTCCCAAACCGGAACTGTCCACTGTTAACGCACAAACGTTGTGTTTCCATAGCCCAGGGCTTTGAATTCAGCCAATTGGGTTATATTTCATTAAATTATAGCAGCTTTTTGTACACTCTCAGAAGTTATGATCCTATAAGGGTCATTTTGGACCCACCCATGTTTTGTTTTTTTGAATAAATATCAATTTAGGGGTCCTTGCCTTGATATAGACCTAACTAACGTGCCCCCCCTCCTCCTCCTCCTCACAAACCCACCCAGCACATGTTCATTATGGCTCTTCTGGTTTCAGTGAGCCAGTATCAGGCCCGATCCACTAAACAAGACACCTGGTCTTTAGCGTACTTCCCAAGTTCCCTGAGGTCACGCAGTCTCCACAGAAACACTTTGATGAGAGCTATTGAAATCTCTTTCCAAGCCAGCCACCTGGCGCTTTGCTCTCATCCTGATGAGCGGCTTTCATTCCCCGCTCCGCTATTCAACTTGCCTTTTTCTCTCCCTCACAGGAGGGTTTCGTGGTTGACCTGAAATGAAACATTTCGTGGCTGTTCGGGGCAGAAACCTCCTATCTCCATATTCTTTTCCCCCCGTAAATGGTTGCCCCTACTTGAGCATACACATACCACAGCGTCACAAAAAAGCATCAAAAGTATCAGATCCACAAGCTCGAAATACGCCGCAAAACGACACCTTCTGAGCTTGTAGATCTGCTCCTTTTGCTGCTTTTGGATTTGAATCCTGAAAACACTTTTTTTTGGACATTGGAGGTTTCCACCGGACAGACTATTTGCTTTACAAGCAACACACATTACTGCAGGAAGTGGGCTGGCTTGGAAATAGCTGGGCAATGACATGCAATGCAGCAGGGCAGGGGCCCAGGCTAACTGTCATGTTGCCTTCACTCTCACTCCTTTGAAGTCATCTGTTAATTATTTTGTTGGCCGTTATTCTAACAATTTTCTTTATTTTAACGATTTCTAATATTGTTATATAATATCTACTAATCAATGTGTTGATTAGTCTGATTAATTACTTAAAGGTATATTCAGTGATTTCACTTAATTCAAATATCACTTATTTGTTCTTATTTTTTGGATAATCCTCCCTACTATGAAGTGTGCTGACCATATAAGGAGTTCCTCCCTGTCCCCAGTGAGCCCCTGGGGTCAAAAAACCCTAGTTTCGGTTTGGGCTTTGGGTGGCAAAGCCTTCATCCAATCAGGATGAGAGGGGCCTTCTTCCAATCATGATCGAGTGGGGCGGGCATTGGTGCACGTGCTGTTGGTCTGTTGTACTTCCCCCACTGTAGAGCGTGTGCATGTGCACATCTTGTTACCGGGTGGACCGGGTTTTTTTCCAAATCACCCAAATCACTGAATGCTCCTTTAAAGGAGCATTTCACACATTTTCATATAATTTGTCCTTACTAATGATCATTATAAGATTTATTTTGTTGACTCTGTCTGTGTCTCAGAGGAGGGCTGTGAACAGTTCAGAAACTCTCCTACCATCACCATCATCGATGGTGAATCCAAACTAATAGAAACTGCAGACTTTCTATTCCCGGAAAGTTAGCCTGCTATTAATGAATGATGGAAGCCAGAGTTCTCGTGGTAATAAAAGTATAAAAATGTTGATTCCTATCCTCTGTCGGGTGGAAACCTCTACTGTTACTTTTCAGGATTCAAATTCAAATATAGCAAAAGTAGCAAATCTGCAAGCTCCTCAAAACGCGTCGCTTGCCGATTTGTATGATCTTTGCTTTGTATGATGCTGACTGTAGTGTGATCCATGTAATTCGTCTGTATGTTTGCATGCCTGGGAGACACCAAATGTATCTTTTATTTAGCTGTGTTTCAGAGAGGCCTCTACGGGGCAGGCCATGTGCCAGGTCCACCCCCCCCCCCCACCCCCCCTGCTCTGCCCAGATAAACACAGAATGTGATAGCATTCTGTGATAGCATCTAAATCATCCTGTCCAATTCTAAGAAATTCATGTGCTAGACGGCCCACCGCGGTCCCGTCGCTAGTCGCGTTAGATTTAATCATACCTCCCGTTGTTGTCGATCGGCTCTAGAGTGTTTTGGCTACATTTAGCTGCTACATCCACATCCGGGATAACATCCAGTCCGTCGGTAAAAGTGCTCCGCTGCTATAAATCGCTGGGCGCTATGATTTAATGGATTAAATAAATCCATTAAATATTTTATTTAATGGATTTAAATACAATTATTTATTTACCATCTGTTAGCTGTATTTTATTTACCATCTGTTAGCTGTTTTTAGCATCCGCCGCTAGCCTCCGGTAGCTCCCATGGTGTGACGTCATCGAATATCCAAAATCTCCACATGCACGCACGTGATCTAAAGCATTTATAGGGCTCAGATTGAGCTAATGGACGATGTTTAGACCTTAATAATACTTTAATCCGACCTCGCCAGTAGAAAATCATTGTTTACACTGAGAGAAGACTTCACCGAGTTAAGCTATGACTCATCACACAACTACTTCTGGTTCAACGAAAGAGTTCACAGCTGTCCAAGTTTTGTAGTTTGGAGCTGGAATCTGGCACCACCGCAGAGTTTAGCCACCATATCGCGGCATGTAATTGCCGAATGGGTTAATTACAGACAGTACTTGAGTAAATGTACTTAGTTATTTCCACCACCGACATGCATCATGCACACATCCTACTGTATTTGACCTGGTGTGGCCTCCAGTCAGTGTTGCCTATCAATCTTTAAACGGCATCAAGCTGAACACACCACACACTTTCACACATAACACCACCTGCCGTCTTTATCACCACATCTGCATGTCTGTCAGTGCTGGCATTTCCACCACCATAATCTGATAATGGCTCAAGGGAAAGTCAAGAATATCAAATATCAAAATAAGTGTGCGAATCCAATAGTACTTGCTTAGTTTAGAACACTTTAGAAGACATAGAAGATCTTTTGGCTGTGGAGCTGAAAAGGTTTGGGGAAACTGAGCACTAACCTCCTATAACAGATTCCAGGTTTCCGTTAAATATGAAATATTCTGTCTTATCTACAGAAGTCGTTCCCAAACCTTTTCATGTCTGATAACAAACTGATATGAATTTGACTGAGGACCCCCATCCAAAAAGATTTCCAGGGACAAACCAGAAATAAAAATACCCATTCAAATTGCTCATAAGGTAAATTGATGTTCAGAAGCATCTTCCATAAAAGCAAAAATGGTCTCGGAAATTTCATAAAAGCAAAGGCTGAACCTCAATTTGCACTTTCTTCAATTGGTTGGCTGTATGTAGAACAAATTATTTAGGAAACACAGCACAACAGAAAGAACTCCTTTCACACACTGTCTCATGAATCAAAGACTGAGACTTGGTCAACAAAGAGAAACAAAGATTTTCAGTACTGAAATGTGTATTTTTTCCCCACAGCAAATGGAGCGGTTTAAGATCGTGGAGAGGGAGACGAAGACCAAGGCGTACTCTAAAGAAGGACTGGGTCTTGCACAGAAGGTCGACCCCGCCCAGCGCGAGAAAGAGGAAGTCGGGCTGTGGCTAACGGTGAGAGACCATGGAACTTATCTGCTCAATCCAACAAATGCATGTCTGAAATAGTCCAGCTACAAGCTTAAGTCTTATGTAAATGTGACGTCTGGTGGAAATGCCCGGGGAACCCGAGGAGGCCAGCCAGTGGGATCTCAGGTGTACGGTTTTAACAATGCTTTGTTTTGTCTCTTCTTCCCCCCGATGCAGAACACAATAGACACGTTGAACATGCAGGTGGACCAGTTTGAGAGTGAGGTGGAGTCGCTCTCAGTCCAAACGCGGAAAAAGAAAGGAGACAAGGAGGTCAGTGCCCGACCCATTTGCACCTAGGGGCTGTATAACCATTACAAACGTTTAAGTTGACGATTAATTGTCGTTCAAATAATTGCGCTTAACGATTTAATTGTGTTTCTACCATTGAACATATGAATAAAAAAGGTTTGGCCTTTTAAGCTTCGTAATTAACATTTTCCGTGGGCAGATATTACAAATAAATTGCATTGCTGACATATTTAGTAATTTTATATAGCTGATCTACAAGCTTACAATGCGTCAGGATTAGAGATGCTCCGATTGATTCACAGCAAAAAGTAAAAAAAATAAAAAATAATAATAATAATAATAAAAACATAATAATAATTAAATAAGATTAATTATTAAAAAATCGGTGATCGGTATCGCCCCCCCAAAAACGTGATCGGAGCATCTCTAGTCAGGATGTGATGTGTTGCAAACTTGTAGATCTGCTATCCTACTGCAAAAAAAACATTTTATTTTGTTCACTAAACTCACAATGCGATTCGAAACAAGATACCATTTTTTACATTTCTTTTTTAAACCAAATTATTTTCCAGTCCAATGACCCAAAAGTATTTTTTTGTCTCTTTATGTCTCTTACACAAATCCAGTATTTTCTTTCTCTTTTAATTTTCTTATCCTCTTATCAATAAACAATTTTTTATCAATTCTTAGAATCTAAGAGAATTGATTGTCTAAGACTTAGATCCTGTAATTTTCTTCTCTTTTATTACGCGTTCTCTGCTGTTTGCAACACGATTCAAACAATTTGCTGAGGTTTTGATATATGATAAATGTCCTAGCGTTAATATATGTCATCATCACTATCAGATATCAAATAATAATGAGAAGCAGCACAACGCCAACGTTTTTAAATTATATTACATGTTCATGAGAGAAATGAATCAAATATTAATGTTTTTGGACCATACAGTTTGTGCTATCATTTTTACATCATGTCACTCAGCTGTAGAAGTGGGTTAATATTTAAAAAGCAGCATCCATCCTACGTGCCTCCGCCCTCAACACTTGACCTACTGTGAATGAGAAAACTGCTTCTCGACATCAGGTTCGGGGACCACCAGGGGTCCCAACTGAACCCTTACGGGGCTGTAACGCTGAGAGTTAAATAAGCGCTGAGGACTTTTGCAATGTAGGTTGGAATGTTAGTGTAGTTTTTAGATCAGTGATTCTCAACTATTTTAATTTCAAGGACGCCCAATTTTATATGCAATCAGCACAGCTGATTGGCTCTTCCACATGTTTGGTTTCTGCAAAACGCCCACACAGTACTTGGGTCTGCAGAAGAATGGCACCAGTTGGACATCTGGTGGTTCCATTTTGTACACTCTCAGAGTTACAGATGCCATAAGGGTCCATTTGGGCTGCTGGTGGTCCCCCGAACAAGTTGAGAACCAGGAAGGCATTGGAAGGAACTGGGCACGATTTTGGACAATAGTTAACATTAGTTAGAATGCAAGCACTCGTCAGCTAGTAATTCACTTATCGGATGCATGGCTCCATCAAGTAGTTTAATATTAGTTAGACCTCTGAACCATAGCATCCAAATACTAGGCATTTCATAGTAGGCGAACATTCAGGGAAAATAGCAGATCTAAAAGCACATTAGCCAAGGTTGTGGATCAGTTATTAAAAATATATATATTTGGAAAAGATTTTGGAAACTTTAGACTATAATTACATGCCCTAAATAGGGACGACGGGGTTAACGGTAACCTTCTTTTGCAGCTTGTCTTGGAGGGGAGGCCAAAAGTGGATAGAGGAGCACTTTTTAGCATAAAAGTTTTAAACATAATGAATTAATTAGGTCCCATGGGTTTCTGTGTGCACATGAAGATGTTCCCGCTACAGAAAGAGTGTGAACTTGGCACCATTTCAGCTGACATAAGGAACTTTCTACCGAGTTGAGTTTGTTTCATGTTCATTCGCAGATCTCTTTTGATTTTATAGATCTAGTTTAGGGGAGAAAAAAGGTACAAGTTCAAAACCAAAGTTTTGAACTTGTAGATCTGCTATTTCAGGTCTAGTACTTTAAGTATATTTTAATGCAAACAATTGCTCTTACTCAAGTAAAAGGTTGATCACAGGCCTTTTACTTGCAATTGAGTACTTCAACATTGACGTGTTGCCACATATGCTTAAGTATAACATCAGAGTTTTTCTTCCCCCTACTGCTTTGTGACTCTATACTAGAAACAGGATCGCATCGAGGAGCTGAAGAGGTTTGTGGAGAAGCATCGGTTTCATATCAAGATGCTGGAGACCATACTGAGGATGCTGGACAACGACTCCATCCAGGTGGACTCCATCAGGAAGATCAAGGTTCGTTGTCTAAAAGTCTACTTAAAAACAGCAAATTGTCAGCCTGTGGGCCGCGAGGATATTGCAAGCTTCACATTCAAACATAATTATTATAAAATAAAATATCGGCCAAAACCAATGTATTATTTTGATATTGATTCGATACCGATATGATGACCCAGATGAATTGTTCATCCTTAACACCCTGACGATATATATATATATTTACGGCCGCCTATAGGACGACGTGGAGTACTACATGGACTCGTCACAGGATCCAGACTTTGAAGAGAACGAGTTCCTCTACGACGACATCGATATGGAGGACATTCGTACGTTTGTACTTTTTAAAGAGACATTCCGCACACACACACACACACACACACACACACACACACACACACACACACACACACACACACACACACACACACACACACCTTACAGGTCGTGAATGTAAAACCACTAACCATCTTGTGGATCAAAGCATAAATGAGAGCAAAACATAAATTCATCTTTATTTCTGTTTTGGAAAATAAACATCCAGTAAAGGAATTGTGCAGAGGGATTCACCAACAGAATAATGATGAATGCTGCTGATGCATAATAAAATCCTTCTACTGCTCCATTGCTATTAGAATTTAAACTCTCTCTCACACTCACTCCCTCCCCCCTCTCTCTTCTTCCCTGCTCCTCTGTGTGTCTCTCTCTCTCTCTCTCTCTCTCTCTCTCTCTCTCTCTCTCCCTCCCTCCCTCTCCCCCTCCTCAGCTCTGAACCTGGTAGCCACGTCTCCGCCAGGAGGACCGTCTCACCTGGATGATGAGATCTTCCAGAACTCCAGCGGTACTCCCACCTCCACCACCTCCTCCTCGCCCATCCCCCCCTCGCCCGCCACTTGCACTACGGTAAGACCACCACCTCCTAGCCCATCCCCCCTTGCCCACCACTTGCACTACGGTAAGACCACCACCTCCTCGCCCATCCCCCCCTCGCCCGCCACTTGCACTACGGTAAGAACACCACCTCCTTGCCCATCCCCCCTCGCCCACCACTTGCACTACGGTAAGACCACCACCTCCTCGCCCATCCCCCCCTTGCCCGCCACTTGCACTACGGTAAGAGGACGAGCTGCACCTTTGGAGGCCACCACCCACCCGTAGTGGCTCCATCAGCCGTTCTGGCTTAGAGTGATGGAGTCCGTTGCCGGCAGTTTGTTGTCGGCAGTTTGATTCCCAGCTGTGTGTCGCATGTGTGTCTCACTTCTGCTCTTCTGTCTATTACGATTTAGCCTTCATGGATATTGTAGGTTCTCAGTCAGTCATTTGGCTTCCATAGAAGCCAAGCATGTCTTATACGGAAGCATGTTGCGTAGAAAATGGTCAATCTACAAGCTCTCAATGCGTCTCCTTTCGGTTAATATTGTGATGGTCAAACTAGCAATATGTGCAGAAGCAATGATCTTCCATAAAATGCTAATGGTCTGGGATATTTCATAAAATCAAATGTAAAAGCCTCAATCTGTGATTTCTTCCCCCAGTTGGCAGTATGAACAGCAGGAACAATATTACTAAAACATCATCATTTTACATATTGTGTTAACTGTAGTCCGTTTCACAAATCATTTTTCAGTTGTGAGATTTGAATTTGCTTTAATCCCTGGGCCTTCTAGCAAGTCTATCAATTACGTTTTTGATTAATCGAATAAATGAGAAGTGCAGTTGCAATTTGTTTTTATATACAATTTAATATACTAACTCTGAGATGGGAGACATCAATATTATGCATTGGCAGTCTATGAAGTTTGAAAGTTAATGTAAGGGCTAAAAGCCCATAATGTAATTTGGTATAATAACTGCCATTCAGTTGAAGGTGGGGGCGTAGTTCTACAAGCCATTGTGGTGGTTGTACCACTGAGATTTCGTGCCATTATAGCAGTCTTATCTCCCATCTAGCCCGCCTCCAGTCCCATAGTGAGGCTGGCTATTAGGGTTTTGACGCAAGTGTGAATAGTGTGTCTTTGTGTTGGTACTGTAGGGGCCTGTATGAGGGTTCCTCCAGCATAATGCTGTAGACACGACGCAAATCCCAGCCAGCCATCTGTGTTCCGGGGAAAGCTTTTTACAGAAAATAGCAGGTCGACAAGCTCACGACACGTTGCGCTGCGATTCATTTGTGAGCTTGTCGATCTGCTGTTTTCTGTGAAGATATTTAATGTAGAGCGAAACAGAAAAGGGACTAGTATAGAGCCGTGAGAAACTCTGCTCAAAACCAGCGTAACAGGGTTAAAGGACGTTGATCAGGGTGCCACAAGGAACTGAAAATATATCAAAACCGACATTTAGAACCTCTTGGGACTTAATGTTGCATGTACTGACATTGTACTGTAGGTTAACTGAGCAATTGAGAAGCATTTAGCTTTAATACCATACTGTATATATCAACAATTAATCACTTTAGTCCTGTGTTATACTTCAGTGTACAACTACAATGGTGGCAGGCAAAAATAGTGAAAATAGCCAGTCTGCAGACTCTGCAAGCTCACAACATGTCGCATTGCAAGGCGTAAGCCTCTCCAATTGATCCAAAATAATATTATTTTTATGTATTTGATGCATTACCATGGTTTTGTTCTTGCTTACTGCAAATCGCTCTGGATTAAGAGCGTTTGCTAAATGCCTAAATTGTAATTCACTATTCGCTCACTATTGTTTATGCAAATCAGTGTTTTTTAATAGCATCTTAGCCACTAGAGAGCTTTTTTGTCACCCGAATCCGCGCGTGCATATTAATTATCCGCCCGTTATTCGACCGCATTAATTAATTAATCCAATTTATAAATCCGCAACCATCCGTTCTCTGATGAATTGAAAAAGGTGGACCCTGTTGTAAACAAGTGTAATGCTTTATCAGTGTGTCGTCCACAGTAACAGTCTTTGTATTGAGTTGTGCTTTCATATAAAATGTACCCATTCTGCACACAGCACAATCCATAATACATAATTCAGCCATTAATCAACGCGTCGCAGCGTGATTTATAGTACTTGTACAAACAATAATGTCACTCACCACTCTCGAGAGCCTTGAGTTGACAGTTCACCATGTTACGAAGTGGTTGTATATGTCCATTTCCATGGCAACAACTAGCCGCCCTCTTTTTTTTTATTTAGTTTTAACTTTCTCTCAGTCTCAGACTGCCTGTTAGCCTGTAGCCCACTGTGTTATTGTTTTGGGTCCTTGAATCCAGAGGCAACGTGTATATGGCGGCTAGTTTGTGCCAGATAAAAAACAACAACATTAAAATACTACTAATGCACGCATGCCGATATTTTGTGCATTTTAAAAGCTATAATAAGCCTATACATAGATTCCATTAATTTATTTCCGGCATTATTTCACCCGCGGTTTATCCAATATTAATTTATAATATATTTGAATGACCCAAATCCAACCTAAACTGCGGTTAACTGCGGCATCCGCGGCTTAAACCGCCAACCGCTGGTCTCCATTAGCCACTATGCCATTGACTAATCCAAGGCCTTGTTATGTCGTAAGTGCTGTTTGTAATAATCTTAGTGCATAGTTGTATTTTTTAATATATATTTCAATGTATTTTTGTTTGCGTGTTTCCCTGTAATGTGAAATGTTTGAATGGTTTTCTCCAGGAGAACTCGGAAGACGACAAGAAGAGGGGACGATCGACAGACAGTGAAGTTTGTCAGGTGAGTGTGAAGCGTCTCAGATGTAGTGGTGATATAGTGGTGGAAGAAGTACTGTAAATGTTGCTATGTTCTGTGCTGGACACCATCATATAACAAATCAGACTTCCAGCATCAAGCCCTGCTGTGTAGGGTTGAGATCCATTCTAGACCCCTCCAGAAAAACTCGGGCGAAAATCCTTGATTTTGCGGGCTAAAATCATTGCCATGAAATATGTGGATTTTTTGTGATTTTGTTTTTCAGCAGATTATGCTGTGAAATTGCGAAAAGTTGCAAAATATGCGGAAATATTTGAAATGCGAAACATGCAAAATGTGTGGGGTTTTATGTGATTTTATGCGGTGAAATATGCGGGAAGTTGCGAAATATGCGTTTTTTGCGATTATGCGCCCTTTTTGAAAAACATTGATCCATGCATAATCTGTGCCATTTGGCTGATTATCCTGTAAATTATGCAATTACATAATTGCATTTTATTTTATTTTGATTCTGTTTTAAGCGACTTTGAGTACTTAGAAAAGCGCTATATACCGGTAAATTGTATGTAGGAATTATGTTACTTAGTAATCTCTCACTTTTCTCTCCCTTCCCGCTCCAGTCGCCTGTGAAGAACGGCAACCCTTCCTCGTCGTTGTCTTCCTCCTCCTCCTCCTCCTCCTCTTCCTCGTCCTGCTCCTCTTCCTCAGGGCCGCAGCAGCTGTCCTCCATGATCTCCATGGTGACCTCCATTGGCTTGGGCGCGCCTGGGACCAGCAGCGGCGGCATGGGTATCGCGGCGGGCATCACCGCAGGCAACAGTCTCCTGGGCAACATGGGTGGACTGCTGTCCAACACGTCCGCTGGCAGCTACAGCAATGCCACCCAGCAGCAGTTGCTCAACACGTCAACGCCCTAGTAAGCCACATCGCTAATTATTTACAACCCCTAGGGGGTCCTCAGAGTTACTACAGTGTGTGTGTGTGTGTGTGTGTGTGGGGGGGGGGGGGGATCTTACATTTTCAAAATGTTAAAAATAGCAGTTTTCCGAGTTGTTTGTTTTAAACATTATTAAAAAATAAAAATAAAAACATATTTTGATTTAGATTTGTTTTAAATGTAGGAAAAATAAATGGGATTTGTTTTACACATAAAAATGTGTCCTGTTTGGGAAACGCTGATCTAAAACGTCCTGATGGTTTCAGCCCGTCACAGCAGCAGCAGCAGGCCAAAATCTCCATGGGCCCATTGGGCCCCCCCCCTTCCATCAGCAACCCCGCCTCCTCCAACAGCCTCCTGCCTACCTCCTCCTCCGCCTGCTCGCCCCCTAACGTCAGCACACAGGTACTGCAACTACACAGCGTTTTATCAGCCATTGTTCTATATCCAATACTTTTTTGATTAATAGTAGAATATTGGATTGATCAACATATTTGTTAGATTGTTTTTTTATATAAACAAATTGACACAAAAACAAACACTGCTCTTCTAACAGTAGACTTGGGTGAGGTGCTGGAGTCATAATAAAGTATAGATGAAAAATACAGGGAGGCTGCGCACTCACAGATCTGTGCAAAATGTGATTTTTATTTTATTTTAAACATGGCAAGCTTTCGTTTGTTAGATGCCTGAAGAAGGTCTAAAAAAATGATTAACCGTTACCCATCCACGCAGGGCCCCATGATGACCTCCAGCTCCCAGCTGCTGTCGCTGTCAGGGCCCACATCCACCTCCAACAGCCTGGGCCTAGGGCTGGGCCTGGGCCTCTCCATGGGGAAAGCTTCCAGCTCCCTCACATCCACCAGCAGCCTGGGTCTGTCAGGGATGCCGGCGTCCCTGAGCTCCATGGCAGGCCTGCTGGGAGGCTCCACCCCGGCCCCCTACGCTCAGGCGGCGGCCGCAGGCGCCATCGGCTCGGGCCTGTCGGGGGGACCCCTGGGTGGGATTGGCGCCATGTCCTCCAACAGGTACTGTTAGTTCAAGGTCGAGACCCGAAATAGAGATTAGACGATAGCAACGGAACCCAAACATAGCAAAAATAACAGATGTACAAGCACACCACGCGGTATCAGCTATTTTCACTACTTCTTAACCCATTACCCGCCAGGATTAATTAATTAATTCACCTCGTACTGCCAAGATGTCTCCCCATTCAACCCTTATTTTGAAGAGCCAAATCCCACGACTGGATGTTACAAATGTTACTTACACTGTGTGTGTTATCGAATCCACATCCGGTCTCCTGATCGGCGATGAGAAAGCCATTACTTACAGCGTTGGCTATAGACCAATAAAGCATGTTTTGACCAGAAATTCCATCCATTGACAATGAATTGGCGATTGAAAGAAACAGATAAAGTGGGCGCGGGTGCGCGTGCACTTCAAGATGGCGCGCTCCAGAGCCATAGAGTAAGACGGAGTTAGGACAACTCCGTTCACTTCATGGGGCCAGGCTCTTCTACATAGACTTATATTGAAAAGGGACAACCGAACGTTTACGGAATGCATTGGAGTCTATGGGCTCGTGCGAGTACATGAACCACATGACCAGGCTGTTTTCGGCCCCCTCAATGTCGTAATTCTGTCTTACTCTGTGGCTCTGACGCGCTCCGTTGCTGTTTATCAGCTAGCAACCCAGTGCCAAAGCGGCAGCCCAGCAGTCTGCCGTCGCCCAGAAGGGCGAGGTCGCTTCTCGCCCTCAGGCCGTCTTACTGGTTATTATTATCATCTGTCTGTTTTGTTTTGTTATCGTCCTGTTGTGCACTGCCGTTTTCTTTTGTCTTGACACAAAAGGTAAAATCAAATAAACTATCATATATAGAAACTTTTTTCTTCTTCTGATCAACAGCTCCCCGGGGAGCATCATGCGTTCCCACGATGGAAGCGGCGGAGCAGCGGTGATCGGCGGGCTGACATCGGGGGGTCTCCTGGGCGCGGCCCCGGGGATGAGCGGTATGGGGGGCATGGCAGCCACCATGCTGGGTGGGCTGGGCTCCACTCAGTCAGGGATGATGATGCAAGGAGGAGGGCCTCCTCTGGTCGCACCCAGCCCCATAGGAGGTAGGCACAATGGGCTATACAGAATAACTTCCTACTTCAGGGCTGCTTCCCTACTTCCTTCACAGGTGTTGCAGATGATTGTAACTAAGGCTCTGTTCCATTTAGCGTGCAATGGTTCTTAAATGGTTCCATTTGTACACTTTGACACTTTAAGGGCCTATGTTTCCAGTGAGCCAACATGCACAATAGCAGCACCCTGACTCTGTTTGATCAGAATGGAACAGAGCCTTTATTAGTATCAGCGGTAACACCTGTGAAGGAAGTAGGGAAGGGGCCCAAGTTCTTTCCAAAATAGCGTGTGTGCATAGAGCCCATTGTTACATAATCGCCTAATCGCAGTCATTTGAGATAATCGCAATTATTCCTTTGCATAATCATCATAATCATGTCCATGTTGAAAAATGTCATTAAAAAAATTAGTGGAAATAATTTTCACGAAACTTTTAAAGTTATTAATTATGTATGTTTGTCATACAGTATCTGCCATGTGCAACTTTTGCTTACGTCTGAAGTCTAAAAGCAAAACGGAAATTGTATTTTTAATATTCATAATGTTCCAATGTACAATGATGGAAACTTAAATCGCAACAGTTAATCGTCAAGTAAAATCTATTGCTTTCTAGAATAATCATGTTTTATTTTGTATTTTATTATTGTTTTATATATCAATGAATCGATTGATTATTCATTCATTATATTTTATTACATTTTCATTAGCGATAACGTGGATTAAAGTTATCAGTTGCCACGATTGATTACAGTCATTTGGATTCCATAGAAGTCAGCATGTCTTCTATGGCAGCATGTTGCACAGTGAAAATTGCCGATCTATATTCTACAGGCTTGTAGATAGGCTATTTTCGGTTATTATTTTAAGATTGGAGCATTTGCAGCGTAAAGATATTTCATATAAAAGTAAAGGTTAAAGTTAAAGCCTCTCACCTGGTTGGCAGTGTGTAGAACGGCAGGAACAATATTAATAAAACATCATTTTACACATAGTGTAATTGTTTAGGAATCAGCGCTAGTGTGTGTGTTGGGGGGGGGCTCCCTTCATAATGCTTCACAAATCGCACATTAGGACTTGGTCGTACAAGCATTTTCCGTCGTAAGGTTACAGTTTTACTTTAATATAATCCATGTGTTTTATAATGGATGAAATGGATCGTTGCTCCCGTGAATACTATAGGAGGTGTACTCAGGGAGCAGCAGGGAGGTGGAGTGGGAGTCATAGGGAGCGCTGTGGGGAGCAGCTCCTCCACATCAGCAGGGGGATTAGGAGGCGTAGGGAGCAACGGACTGCTGGGCCTCGGAGCTCTCTCCACCAGGTCACCCAGCACACAGAAGCAGAACGGCAGCTCCAGTAAGCATCAGCTGTGTTTCTGTGCATTTGATTTCATTTAAATTATTTTATTTATTTAAAAAGAAAACCACAACAAAAAACGCCTCATTAATTAGGCCTGACGTCGAAATTAAAAAAAAATCTTCTAAATCCTCCAGTTTTCTGAAATAAATATTTTCACGATTTTTCAAAAATAGCAGACCTACAAGCTCGTAGCGCGCTATGAGCTTGTAGATCTGCTATTTTTCAATAGCTAAATTATAACAATGTTTAAAACACCAAAAGGGGTTCCCGCCCAAAATGGGTTAACCCATTAAAGACCTGATTCTACAAAGGCCTTCTGAATCAGTAGTTCTCACACGTTCAAGATTTTCCTAAGATGATCGAAAATAGCAGATGTACAAGATTGCAGCGTTGCGCGAAGTGACACGCTGTAAGCTTGTATATCTGCAATCAAAAGAATTCTAAATCTTAGTTTTCAGAAAATTTATTTACAATGGGAATGAAATCAATATCAAATATTCTAATTAATTAATCGAGCAACTTTAAAATCAGTCTGGGCTGCGCACACAAAAGCCAGACATAAAAAAAAACTAAAACTCAGAAGACGGAAGTGCTGTAAAGTCAAGTGAAATAACCCCTTTACTTGCATGAGCTCTCACTAAAGTCCTGGGAACAGCCAGGTCAGTGGTCCATAGTTCTGTGCTCAAGGCAGACCATAATTATACACATAGGGCGGACTTTACGTCAGAGTCACAACCTGTACTCGACTCATAACCATAATTGTCAGGTGGTAACCCGCTTAACATGAAGTGGCATCTTGAGTCTACAATATTGTTGTTGTCGGGCTACTACAGAGTCACACAAATTATATCAACAAATCCACACAAATAAACTCTCAATATATATATTTTTTTATGATCGACTAAATCAATTAGCCTGATCAACTACTTAAACCTCTATTGTCATTTGTTCTAAAATGGTGGCGTACAAAATTAGCAAAAAATTGCCAAGCTTGTAGATCTGCTATTTTCCCAAAATAATTACAAATCTTCATTAATTGTAATCAAAGCTTTAGTCATAGTTTTAAATAATTTTATCATTTTCTATTTTAGAATTTGTATTCCTTTTCCCCAAAAAACATTTGTGCTGATTTGAAAATGCTCACAGGATTTTTGTGTTTGAAGTGAACCAGAGCTCCCTTAGTTGAATTGAAGGTAAAACTAATTGGAAAGAAAGGTTGTGAAACATGTTGGGAATGGTTCCATCTTGAACTCAAGAACATGAAGCAACAAATCATTCATTGCATGTTATTACTTTAAGAAAGCTGGTTATTGTGCACTAGGGGTGTTATTGACGTGCGGGGGTGGTGGGGTTGTCGTCACTTCTGGCTGAATGTTGCAGTCAAAATGCAAGTTGCAACTTATGACTCCTCTATTTTACAGGGTTTGAAAAGAGTGGAAGCTGCCTAAGGGCCGATTCAGCATAGTGAAGAATGTAAATCTATGTATTTTAAATTGTGCAGCCTCTCAAACAAGTTTTGTTTTGCTGAACGCAGTTAAGCCTCAATTCCCCTTAATTTGCTGTTCTCTCGGTCTGTGTCCCCAAATAAATACAACATCGGTAGGTTACAGGACATTCTACTACCAAGACAGGACCCTCCATTTAGAGCAGTCAGCATTTGGCATATTTTAATCTGTACCAAGTACTACACCACACGCTTAACCAGTGTGCCATTTTGATGTTTTTGTTTACAGTGTTTTATGTGTATGTACATTGCACTTGTACAGTATACTGTACATCCTTTTTATCTTTTTGCTTTTAATATTCTATTTTATGTGGAGCCCTTTGGGATGTTATTTGTGATATTGAGCTGTACTGTATAATAAAATGGGACTTGACATGTTTTCTGCCTCAGGTTACAGTGCTGTGTTAGCGGACAGCACGCCAGACTCCGCCCCCAACAGTGCCAGCCAGTCACAAAGCAGCCAATCCTCATCTCTGACGTCCACAGCCAATCAGCCTCAGCCGTGAGTATGCTACTGTACATGTGCTCACCACAATGGCTAATGCTGAACTAATGTGAGCTACTCCTTTAAGGACACAATGTAAATTATGTCGGATTTAGCAATAGGTAAATTTGTATCTGTAGTCGCTGACATGTAACAGTTACGCAAGATGTTACAGAAATAAACAGATGTATTTCCCTGACATGTAACAATCATAGAAGAAACCACAAACAATACAACAATATTAAAGTATATTTTCCCCTCCCCAGCAAGGAGAGTGGTCCCAGTTTACTGGGGTCCATGTGTCTACCCCCCAGCTCGCCTTGTCCGGTCTCCTTCAGCGAGGTGAAGCCTGCAGGCGGCGGCAGCCTTCTCAACGGACCGCTCTCCTACACGCTGGCCTCCGACAGCCTCAAGGTGAGACGGGATTTCTGCGGGTAAAAATATGTAAAACATTATGTAAAAAATAAGGTCTAAAAATCATGAATTCATGCTTCAAAAGTGTTAATGGTGCGTTCACAATTCACATTGGCAGATGCAAAGCTACACAGAATATTGGTTGCTTGACTCGCTTTGTGGTGAACAAACACCTATTTCCTAGAACTTTTGGAAGTCTCTAACGAAGTCTAACTATTAATATATTTATAATCTACGGTAATACTTTAAATAAATAATATACATTTTATTTTTTGATATACATATCGATATACAAATTGATTAACGACTTAAATCAGCGGTCCCCAAACGTTTTTGGCCGTGCACCCCCTGTTACCTCCTGACCTAGCTGACGCACCCCCAACGCTCGGTCTTGTTGTATTTGGCCGAAAATTATATATTTTTTATGATTATGGCAAATAATCGACCCATTACCGTTATTTATTTGATAAAATAATCACAGAATGTCACTGCACTGAGAGACATGCAGCTGCTGTATACTCCCGCAGCTGCTCTATACATCTCCTTACAACAGTGTTTTACCAGATTTTTTGCTGTTTGTGTTAAATAACACCATAAAACCGCCATTACTCCTTTCATGTCATGCACCCCCTAGAGGGCGTTCGCGCACCATAAGGGGTGCACGCACCACAGTATGGGAATCCCTGACTTAACCCATTCTGGGCGGGAACCCCTTTTGGTGTTTTAACTAAGCATTATGTTATACTTTAGCTATTGAAAAATAGCAGATCTACGAGCTTGTAGGTCTGCTATTTTTGAAAAATCGTGATAATGCGGCACAAATCTTTGAATATATATTCTTTCAGAAGACTTTTTTTTAATTTCGACGTCAGGCCTGCAGAAAGGCTGCCTTGCTTTGCAGCTTTGTGTCTTTAGTAAGCTGCCAGTGTGAACGCATCATTCATGAGACCTTATGGAGAACAGTTTTCTCATGGTTCCCTGTGGTCTTGTCCAGCCACAGGAGCCACTGAGCAGCCTCAAGTCCATGGCTGAGAGAGCAGCACTAAGCTCAGGGATGGAGGGGGACATGTCCTCCCTGCATCTAACCACAGGTACACATTTCATCATTTCGTCATCATTCATATGCTTCCTTCTAGCACGCACACACACACACACACACACACACACACACACACACACATAGTTGTTGGCCCAGCAGCAGATTTGAACCGGAAACATAACATTGACGCCACCACATGTATTTCCAGTTCAAATCTGCGGCTGAGCCAATCAAAGGAAGCTATGGGAAGTTGTAGTGGAACAGGAAACAGGAAACCTGGGGGCTACAGTTGAAGCACAGAGCCCCTCTCTCCACAATACTCAATGCCCGCCGTGCAAAATCACCAACAACATGTTGTGTACACACATAACACCCATGCAATTGACAACGTGCCCAGTGCCCACATACAGATGGTGAAAATCCTGTGTTAATTCAAATGAGCGCTAAGGCTGTTAACTGTGCACAAACTCAGGCAGTGAGTGTGTGTAGGTAAAGACGTTTCAACGATAAGGAAAGTGCATGCATGTGGAGATCTCATGCACGCACAGTCACGCGCGCACAGACACACACACACACACACACACACACGCACGCACGCACGCGCGCGCGCACACACACAGTCTCACACACACACACACACACACACACACACACACACACACACACACACACACACACACACACACACACACACACACACACACACACACACACACACACAGTCACACACACAGCCCAGTTCAGTGTGTTTGATAAAAGGTACTGTGTGGCCCCACTTTGCTGCCAGGCAGAGCAGAAATAGAAGAGCAGCAGCATAATGGAGCACGGTGTCACCACCTACACTCTACCACCTTCTGTACAAGAGCTGCTGATTACTGACTTTCAGCCCTGACTTGTAACGCTTTCGCTTATATGCTTGTGTATTTATATACTCCGTTGTGTGTTCGTTTTGCATACCGGAAATCAGCAGCTCTACAAGCTCACTATCCCCTCAGGCTTTCATTCATTGGCAAACGGCCAGATGTGCTCGGCTCTTCTGTCCATTGGCTGTCCCTCGCTCGGTTGAGCTCCACACATATTGTGCAGCCAAAAAGCCAAAAAGGTAGATAGTCTGGCACAATTTAAATTTCGTTTAACTTCGTTATTCAGACTGAAAGCCCTTCCCACGGCAGCGGTTTCTGGGATGGGTGTTGCAAAAGTTGCAGTCTTTGCCGATTGGTTCACACCAACCAATCAAAATACCGGTAGTAGCAAAGCAGATGATGTCGTTGTCAATCATTGTGGCTAACACGGTTGCTAACTAAACAAACACAGTCAACGTGCAATACTAGCATGTAAACAAACACGGTAAAATATGGTGGATGATGATGTTTCTAAAACCTGTCGTTTCTGTAAATAAACTATTTATCATAGCTCACTAAAGGCCTTTTCACCAACCCCTCCTTGGGTATGGGCACTGATGACGTGGAGGAGAGAACATGGCCAACCCAGGACCTTCTAGTTGTGAGGCGACAGCACTACCAACTGTGCCAACATGTTTGTTGTTTGATGTCATCGAGTGACTGTGCTAATGGCCAATCAGCTGCTGCGATCAGATTTTCGATCGAGACTAGGCCCGCCATAGACCAAGTCACCAGACCTGAATCGCCATAACATATTTTTGAGGGGCGCTAGCCCCTCCTATTCCCAGCGTTGTGTGTTTGTGTATACTACGGAATGTGATGATTTGATTGGCTGAGCACGGAATGTGATGATGTATGATGATAAGAGCCCCCCCTCACTTCATAGTGTGATTTTTAAGGGACGCTAGCCCCTTCTATAAACAGCTCATAAACACGTCTCATGATTTGCCATTGACCACGGTAAGAGAATTCCGGTCAAATGTCCGCTAAATTTTGTCCCCGCCCGCCTCAAGTTTTGCCATTGGCGATGAACGGAGAAATTATGTCAGAATTCCGCTAAATATGACATAAATTAAACATCAAAACATTAAACGCCATTGACATTGAAGGGAAAATGTACGTCATATGTAAACGAGCAAATTACTGACTCAGATTATTCATCAACACACACTGACTGCCTGCAAGACTGCCTGTTGTGTTGCCTAGCGTGGGAGATTACCAGAAACCTGCCTGGTTCTGGCCCGGCGTTCAATTTATCGCTATATTATTAGGGAAATCAACAGTCATAGGCTTCCTCGATTGGCCAAACCAGAGATTACCAGAACCTGGGCTGGACCGTGATTGTGCCGACGATCAGTTCGCTATATTAGGGACTAGCAAGGGAGACAACATCCACAACATCAATGCACAATACTCGCACATGTGTCATCCTCTGTGGAGGATCCGAAACACTCAATGGACTGTACATCTTAGACTTTAGTCCTAGTCTGAAGATGTTATGTAAGCTGGCAGTTATTCAGTACGGTCTGGAGCAGTCGGAACTCCCACACGACATCAGGCGGGAACTGACTACTGACAGCAGAATTAGCTGGTGATAACATGTTGGCGATGTTTCACAGAAAGCTGTGACCCATTAAATGAGTTACTTGCTTCCCATCATGCATCTGTATCCCAACGTGCATTTCACTGCTTGACACGCGTATACCTATTCTACATCCGAGCATAGACATGGTAACGCCCCGCCTGATTGGCCTACCAACACTGCCTGTCTTGCCTGTCCTCCGAGATGCAAATCATGCAAGGGTACTCCGTGGTGGGAACAAGAAGTACAAGAGAATGGCAACACGCGACGGCGACAGTACATTTTAACTTTAATTAGAGGCAAACTAATATTGTTTGTGCCGTTTGCTTTGATTGAATAATTGATTGATGTACTATGATTTTATTTTGCTGGGTTCTAAATTAAAGTGTTAGTGTTGATTACCGTGTATTAATCTAATTATAGTAAACTAATACTATTATACTAAAAAAGATAAAGATCAAGGTATTAATCTAATTATAGTAAACTAATACTATTATACTAAAAAGGATAAAGATCAAGGGAAAAGAGACAGTACAGTACAATAATGTTTCAAGTTTACACATGTATACAAATAAACAGGCCAACGGCATGAACAATATTAGTTTGCCTCTTAAGTTACTGTTGCGCGTGCCAAGCTGTCATTCTCTTATATCGTACTTGTATTATTTATTTATTTCCCACCACGGAGTAACCTCGCGGCAGACTATCCACCAGGACCACCATGTATCTTCCACCTCGGAGGAAACTCTGGTAAGGCTGGCAGTGTCGGTGGGCTAATCAGAGGCAGGCGGGTCGTTACCATGTCTATGCTCGGACGTAGAAAAGATATACGCGCGTGACACGCGTGTCACGTGATCTGCGGTAGCCAATCAGAGGAAGGAAATGGCGGTGCGATGCTAGGATTTTTTTTTTTTTTGAAAATGATTAATTTAACTCTCACTCTCCAGACATCTTCCCTAGCACTACGGTCCCCTCGGGGCCCCCGTCGCTCCCCCAGCAGCACTCCCTGTCGGAGGTGAGCATCCCCCCGTCGCTGGGGGTGTGTCCCCTGGGCCCGGTGCCCCTCTCCAAAGACCAGCTGTACCAGGCGGCCATGCAGGAGTCAGCCTGGACGCACATGCCCCACCCCTCCGACTCTGAGAGGATCAGGTACGTCCCAGACTCCCAGTACAACCACCGGACACACTCTTTTCCTGGTGTTTCGCCCAGGTGGGTGGGGTTTTGACGTTCGGTTTAGGCATAGTGTTTGTGAGGTTAGGGTTTAGGCATATAACCACGCCCACCTGGACAAAACAGTCTGTGGTGGAAAGTAAATAAAGTATATTTTGTTGTCGTGAGGCCGAAAACCTCTTATCTTGTATTGTTTTTTTCCTAAATTAATACCCTACTTGATCATACTGCAGTGTCACACAAAAGCATCAAAGGAAGCAAATCCACAAGCTTGTCAATTTTCGATGTTACTTTCTAGATTTAGATTATTATTTTTTATTAGAAAACATGCATTTACCCACTTAGGTTTGAGAACCACTGATTTAGGTCATGTCATTATTTAGGGCATGTCATTATGAGGTGAAAAGATAAAGATCTTGTCAAAATTTGTATCAGATTAGATCCTGTCTAGGCTTGACACGATATATATGCCTCAATAGAAGAGCAGGAAGACAAAATACAACCACCCCAAGTTATATAGTGTGTGTATTTTATTTATATATATAGATGACACATTTTTCATTTTAAAAATATGTTACGGATATTGAAGTGTGTGTGTGTGTGTGTGTGTGTGTGTGTGTGTGTGCGTGCCCTACACTAGGCAGTACCTGATGCGGAACCCGTGCCCCACGCTGCCTTTCCACCACCAGGTAATGATTATGTAACGGCCTGACTGACCACAATTATCTCTATTGTTTGCATGATGACCATGAATCATCATCCAGTGAAATGTCATTGGTGACGCTGACAAAGACTCTCCCCTCCCACCAGGTGCCCCCTCCTCACTCAGACTCTGTAGAGTTCTACCAGAGACTGTCCACAGAGACCCTGTTCTTCATCTTCTACTACCTGGAGGTGTGTATGTGTGTGTGTGAGTGTGTGAGTGTGTGAGTGAGTGCGGTTTGTTGGGGCAAGTGTCGGGGTCTGACAAATAGGGTTCAATAATAATACCCCCAACCACCGTACACAGGATTGACATATAATGATATCAATCCTTGAAGCAAACAATACACACACAATGCCATAGAAAATCATAAAGAAAATACACACAGACAGAATTTACCAGCAGTGTATTATATTCAGAAGTGAAAACCAAACCCAAAATGAAATAAATGTTCATATGTTTTGCACAGTTCCAGAGTGTCACTCAGAGTGGTCAACAATGTTCAATCAATATGACGCATGCAATGAATATTCAGTAACACAATAGCAAAAGCAATTTATAAATAATCCCCACCGCAAAAAAAAAAAAAAAAAACAGTCAGTCAAAACTAGGGTTTAATATTTTCCCGGATTTGGCTCATTTTAATTCCCGGGAATTTGCGGACCTTTTCCCGGGCTCCCGCGGGAATTCCCGTCAGAAAAAAAAGAAAATAAGTGCCCACCAAAATGCATTTATATGTATAGATACTTCATATGTTCAATAGAATAGTGATATTTTTTGGTTTAAAACGTTTTATTTGAACGAAATATGAACATATAGCCTACAATAAAAGTATTAAATTAAAATATTAATAATGTTATAGGCCTACTACGCTATTCAGAAAAAGGGACACAGGAGTTTGCACTAATGTGACTGTCGAACCACGGGGAAAAAACGACCTCACGTCTTTCACATAGATACCTTAGCCATGGTCTTTCACCCTTTGAGCATGCAGTGGGTCCCCTTCTCCGCTGCAGAGAATGTGATCATCCCGCTTTG
Organism: Electrona antarctica; assembly: GCF_951216825.1. Lineage (NCBI taxonomy): Eukaryota > Metazoa > Chordata > Actinopteri > Myctophiformes > Myctophidae > Electrona > Electrona antarctica. Next base: position 22,565,761 of record NC_136796.1, on the reverse strand, counting down.
TACTTTATGAAAAGTCCGATTGGGTGTTAAATTAGCCTGCACGTCCAGTGCACAGCACACTGATTATTAGAGAGAGAGAGCGAGAGAGGGAGAGAGAGAGAGAGAGAGAGAGAGAGAGACGCTGCGTGCTGGTGGTTATTATAAAACAAATTGTAGCCTACTCATCTTTGTTTGTGTTCCGTTTCACGTTATTGCTGCACACATGCAGGCAAAAGCAAAAAGGGGTTTAGAAGTGACAATGTCCATCACAGGGAAAGGAAACTCCTCGCTCCGTCCGTAATACACACAATTCTCAGAGTGACTGATTAGGCTAATGATTGACAGGTGCAGCAGCTTTGGGAGCGTGCCTGAAGATGTCTGTCAGACATTCATATTTTGCTAAAGTATAAACTCTGTAGGCCTATCTGATTAATTGCGGGAGGATGCAGGATTCGCGGGGTCCCACTGATTTCATCTTGACCGGCCGGCGGCCGTGCCTGCCCGCCCGCAGGTAGGCTATTTAAATACCGCCCGCGCCGCCAACATTTACGTTGGGTCCCGCTGGCTCCAGTTCCTGTTGCAGGCTTGCAGCCCTCGAGTGTAATCCATAATTCCATATAAATATCATCAAACATGTTTGAAAATGATGGGAGGGTTCAGATTGGACATTTGATCACTCATAGATAAGGGGAAAGAACGCGCACTGTGTGAAAACTCCTTTAGTGTAATTTCCCTACAAGAAAAAAAAAAACTCCGGGACAACGGGTCCCGAAGAAATTTCCGGGCGGGAAATTGCGTGCCCTATTCCCGGGAGGCCCGAAATCCCGGGATCCCGGCATTAAACCCTAGTCAAAACCAGTCAGTCACTCACGGTCAGGACGCTGTAAATCCCCTCACGGAAAGTTGGTGCAGGTTAGACGTTTCCTCATCAAAACTCTCCAGGAGGACCCACACAGCGTTGACAGCTCTGCTGTCCTAAAGCGGTGTTACCCTCCATAACAAGGACTGGAACAGGGCGAAGAACGAGCAGCCATGCTCCGTCGGGGAAACGACCACAATCCAATTCTCTGATCGCGTCGACTACACAGCAGCGGGGCTACAAACACGGACTGTTTTCTGCGAGCCAGGGGTAGGCTACTGTAGCTAGCGGGGCGAGAGCAACAATGATCACGGACGCCACCAGGCAGTTTGACAGCAGCCGCCCGTAGCACGCGTCACCGTTCCATTCATTCAGTTCCTGTAGAGCGTGGGAAGGAACGTGTGACGTAGCGGTAACACTTAAGGGCGCAGAACGCCACATTGTGTCTGTGTGTGTGTGTGTGTCTCTCTGTGTGCAGCGGTGGAACGTAAACTAATTACATGTTGTTGCTGTCAGGCACAAACCTCTTATCTCCATATTTTTAAGTAACTTTTTGTGTTTTTTCATCAACAACGTTTGCAGAGCTTGTTGATCAGCTACTTTTGCCCGAGTACCCGAGTACTGTACCCAAGTATAATTTCGAGAGGTTTTACTTTACTTGAGTGTGTTGAATCATCTTTCAATTACTCAACTGCATCTCAGAGTAAAATGTGCTTTTTTCCACTAGCTTTTAGTTACTAGTTACTTTGCAGTCTGGACCCGTCTTTCCTTCTCTTAATAAATTGACAGTAGAGCACACTCGGCTCATGACTTCTGTCCCACGGTATATGTTTTTATGTGTTTAGGTTTGATTGAACCAGCAGTTTACGTTAAAATAGTTTTTTGACTGCCAGGGACATTCCCATCCATTCTTTCTAGAGTAACCTTTTTTTGGAAACGATACTCCTCCCACAGTAAAATCAAAGATAGTAAGATTGTAAAACTACCGTCCAATTTTGTAGTGCCATCTTCTGATCTAACAAGATTTTTCTCTCCTCGTCTCCTGCCATTTCCCTCCTTCTCTTCTCCTCGTTTCCACCATCACATCCTCCTCTCCTCTCCTCTGCAGGGCACTAAAGCTCAGTATCTGGCAGCCAAAGCGTTGAAGAAGCAGTCATGGAGGTTCCACACCAAGTACATGATGTGGTTCCAGAGACACGAAGAGCCTAAGACCATCACTGACGAGTTTGAGCAGGTCAGTCACTTTGCCTCCTTAACTACTCTTCGAAGCCCCATATCGTTGCTGTTGGGCATAAACCTCCTATCTCCATCTTCTAACTTTTTGTGTTTTTTTTCATAAATGAACGCCCTACTATTACAGCGTCACACAAAAGCATCAAATGTAACACATCCACAAGCTCCAGTTTGAGCTTGTAGCATTGCTGCATATGTTCTTTTTTTTAGTGGTGCAACCACTCCAAGGAACAGCTATGTCCCTATGTCCACGTACCTGTCCCTATGTTTGTCCCTATGTCCGTCCCTATGTTTAGAGTACCAGTAGGGGCAAATTTGGAGTTGAACCACTCAGTTCAGTTATTTTTTTTTATCACGAAAAGTTAAGGTTGGATATATGAGGTTTCCACCCGACAGAGACGACATACTTTGTTGACCGGCTTCTCCCAGGGAATTATTTGACCCCCTCCTTTTTTTTTTTTACCTCCACGATAAATCCCTTTGGCTATAAAATAGCCAATCTACAAGCTCACAAATTGTAAGATTGTAGATCGTATTTTTTCGAGAGGTTGAAGGAGAACACCCCACTATCAAATATGTTGACATTTAGTCAATTTGTCTCAATAACTCATCAATGCAAAAAACATTATAATGAGAAAACTCTGTTTTTCTGTCCCGTTCTGCACATGGAGTTTAGCTGTCCTACAATTCCCAGATTTCCACAGTTTGGTAGTAGTGTTTTATGTCTGTAGTGTTTTATGTCTTCTCTGCACGGACAAAGTAGCTCATGGTTAAAATTGTCAGTCGTCATTTCTAATTAAAGTAAGACGGAAGTGATCTTTTTGGGTTGTCATCCACCCCTACCGTATAAAATAAAACCTTGTAGTCACCTTTGATGCCAGTTTCAGATCAAACAAGTCAGCAGTGTGGTTGGAAGTATCTTTTTCCAGATGCGAGTATTAGCTAAGGTCGAGGCCTAATTCTCTCCCCCATAGATCTAGAGAGGATTATCCACGTCTTCATCTCAACCAGACTCCACTGTTGTAACTCCCTGTACGTCGGCATAGATCAGTCGTTGCTTAGGCGTCTGCAGCTCATCCAGAACGCAGCTGCCCGCCTCCTTACTGGCAAAAGAAGGCGGGCTCACATTTCTCCTGTTCTGGCCTCGCTCAGAGGCCGTAGAGCAATTAGTTGAGTTCTAACATATAAATGGATAGAGTAAATAAAATGAGTTTAATGCTATATTAATTACTTTTGCTGGGGAGTGGGACCCTCTGGAAAGGACCCCTGGGGGTCCATTTTAAGCTTCTTAATGTTTGTTAAAAATGGGTGAGCTCCCCCTTCCTCGTAGATCTTCTAAAGTTTGGAATCCAAACGTCATCCTATCCAGAGTTCTCAGGTCAGCCGACCGGCTGCTGCTGGTCGTACCTAAGACCAGGTAAAAAAAATATATAAGTGACCAAGCTTTTGCTGAGGCCGCACCGCCTCCAGGCTTTGGAACAGCCTTGGAGGACCTGCTTGTTACGGTTGTGTGCTGTAAGTGTTGTGTGCCGTTACACACTAACGCTGTGTTGTTTAAGACAGTGGTTCCCAGACTTTTTAGCCCGTAACCCAAAAAAGAAAAGTCTTTCGCAAAAGTCTTCGCACCACGTCGTGAGGTTTCTAGTTCAGTTAACGAATATGTTTTATTTTATTTTAGTTGTAACTATAATCTTGGCTTTTAGATCGTCTATTTTCACTTTGGAATTTGGATTTATGGAATTCTTTTGAAATGTTTTTATTTAATATCTTTTTAATATATGAAAATGGAGAGGGATATTCACTTGCGACCCACAACAATCTGTCTGCGACCGGCCTGGGCCATGGCTCAGTGGTCCAGGCACCTTGGCTGGTAATCCAGTCTGGCAGTGTGCCGCGGGTTCGACTCCTGATCCCGACGGCCTTTACTGCATGTCTTCCCACCCATCTCTCTCCCCATTTTCTGTCAGCCTACTGTCTGTCCCTCCATAAAAATATATAAAATAAAGGCAAAAGCCACAAAAAAAACATTTAAAAAAGAAAAGATCTGTCTGCGACCCACAATTGGATCCCAACCAACTGTTGGTTTAGGAAACACAGCTCTAGTGTGGAGGACTCCTTTGACGCCGTTTCACAATTCACAGGTTTCGGACGACCCAACAATCCCTGCTTTAATCCCTGCAATCTGAGCTGCTTTCGTTTCGACGATACCGAGAGCAACTGACCAAACTCGACACCATGTATTGATCATTACTCCTACTGCCCACAGGGCATGTACTGTACACGAGGCTGGGAAACAGTGGAGTGCTCCTTTAAGCTCTAGAAGGGAACACTGGTTCACTGGAGCGTGTACGTTTCAGTTCACGTTTCACTTTCAAGTAATTTAGTGGACGTTCTTATCCAGTGCAACACTGAGTGAGCAATTAAGGTCATTTAGTGTGTGTGCGTGTCTGAGTCTGAATGGTCACTGGCACAACTAGAATCATTTTGACAAGTACAATAAAAATGTGCAGGAGTTTTATCTTGTTGAAGTCAGTCCTCAAAATGTCTACCCTTTTTTTTTTTAATGGCAGGTGACACATTTTGGTATTTTGAGGGTTTTAATCGCAATAAGTGGTGTAGTGTTGTACCTATTTTTTGGCACGGTATTACAGCCAAAGTCTTTCAAAATTCAACTGTCGGCTATATTTTCGCTGCCCCTCACCCACTTTCAACCGTATCTTCACATAATTGGTCCTCATTCACTCATGTTCACGATAAGACTGTTAAGATTATTTAACAGTGCGCCACTTTGTGCTGCGCTGCCATCTTGTATATCTGCTATTTTTGAAAAATATAAAATGTTTTTTTTAACATAAATCTCTTCTCTTTAGGGGGTTCCTGGCACAAAACATTTTCAGAGGTCCACGACCAAATGCATATCAATTTCGGGTTCCTTGACTTGAAAACGTTTGAGAACCAATGAATGAATCATTGTTTTTGTTCCTTGTTTGCACTCAGTTTGTGAAAATTGTTGTCCAACTGACCTGCCCCCTCTCTCTCTCTCTCCCTCAGGGAACATACATTTACTTTGACTATGAGAAATGGGGCCAGCGCAAGAAGGAAGGATTCACATTCGAGTACAGGTACCTGGAAGATCGAGACCTCCAGTGACACGCATAGACACAACACGCAGAAAACTGACTCACACACACACGTACACACACTGACTGACGGATGGACAGACGGACGGATGGACTGACGGAGGAAACAACGAGAGCAGGGGCGAGGTGCAGGCGCAGGTGAAAAAGACAAGCAAAAAGGAGAGGGATTTCGACGGAAAGTAACAAAAGAAGGGTGGACGTTTAAAAAAGGCCCTTTACATTCCTGGATTTGACACTTGACTTGCGAAGAGGGAAGGAGCCAAGGAAAGAGATGGGGAACCCCCCCGAGGGCGTTCGAAGGAAGTCCACGGATGCAGCGTCTGGCGAAGCACTTCAAACCAAGCTCCTCCCTCTTGACCTCCCATGTGTCCACCCCCCCAATACCGTTCCAACACTTGACTCCTTCCATTCCCTCCTTTTCCTTCTGTGTTTCCTCTCCTCTTCTCCTTTCATGTCCTCTCCATCCCTCCATCACTAACAATGCCTTCTTTTCTTTCTCTTTTCAAATGAAGCTGTTTTTATTCTCTTATTAGAACTGGAACTCTCTTTTAAAGACATCAACTCTTTCTCTCTTTTCTTTTGGCGGAATATCATGTAAACAAAAAGGAATAACTTAATCACACAACATCCTGACTATCAAAAGCTCAGTTTTCTCTGTTATGTTTGAAAGCGCTGGTTCTCAATGTCTGGTTCGGGGAGTGGGCCGTGAACCAAATATAACCTATGTCAGACCTTTTGGGACAAACCTGGAGTGCTGCCTCCGACCTAAAGAATGTTGAGGCTGGCATGAAGCTAGCTTTATTTGAAGTGAACTATACTTTCCATTTTAGTTGGTGATGACATTATCGCTGACTACTTAATGTTTTCTCTGAACGGACTAGAGCCGTTTCAGGTATGTTCGGAAATGTGACCTTTGACATCCAGAATGTTCTCATCCGCATTAGATGTCAAACTACACAAGACACACTGCGGGATCAAAGCTATATCATTGGAGTAGGAAACATCACCGTCACAGTTCCAAACTGCACAGCAAGCAGCTTATGATTTCATCAGAAACCATGGTGTCCACAAGGACCGTTAGGAGTCTCTAACTCTGAGAATGTACAAATGGAACCAAACCGAATTTGGTACACTCTCAGATTAAAATTACCCCGGAGAATTTTATAGTGTAGACTTTGGTCCCAAAGATGATTCCATTTTAATGTACACTCTCAGAGTTACAGGCCCGTAAAGGGTCAATTTTAACCACTGGTGAGCCCCTGGACCCGACATTGAGAACCAGTGTTTTAAACCCACACGTTGCCCCTTCCTCATCCCCCACTCTCCGAGCCAAAGACGTTTGGTTGTCGTCATACTGCTGTATATTGAGTGGCAGCGTTGCAGTGCAATGAGAACGAATTATGGTGGTAGCCAGCGTACAAGCCCCGCCTACTAGCCAGCACAATCATCGTCATGTGGCCACGCTGCCGTCAGAAATGCAACGGAAGACGTGGAATGAATCTATAATCAAAGAAAGCTTCTGCACGCCTGGGTTGCGTGGCAGAAGATCCAAAGTTGCGTACACGCGTAATACGAGACGCTCTCATCATCCATTGTCTCTTAAGCCACACTTGTTGTGCGTGTTGATCAGACCTTTTTGTACTTGCAATTAAGACTTTAATTAACTGAGACTTTGGCCAGGCTTTATTATGACATGCCTGGACATAAATCATGACATTGCAAATTTTAGTTCTGATAAGATGTTTTTAATTGCCAGTAGGAGTATCAAAACGTTCATTTTCTGATCATACGCCGACGGTATAATCCAAAGTGTTCTGACTTAGGCGCTGGCTGATCAAGTATTGGGTGAAAAGTTCCCTTTGTATGCGTTTTAAGGTCTACACTCTAGACCTTAAATCATCATCTCACTCCTTACAAATGGACTCGTTGCCACCAAAGCGGGGGTTGTACGCGCAACACTAAAAAGGAGCAGGGTGCCAAATGGCCACCAAGCCACCAGTTGTGTCCTGGTGAATCTTTTGTCTGTTGCTGGTAAAGATAGTGTCTACTCTACTACCAGCCCCTTTGGCAGCTAAACCAACCATTGTTTTGGAGGTCCTGTTGTTTTCATAAAATCCAGCTGGCTGGTAATACACTGTGTCTGACGACATTTTGGGATGAGCCAGTCGCTGGTGGCGGGTGGGCCTAAAGGTTTGGCTTGGCTTTACAGTTTACAGTTGCCTCATACACACAGTACCAGTGAGTTAACCTCCTAACAGTACATACACAAGGACAAATGCATGATATAATTGCTGTCGGCCAGAAACCTCATATCTCCATATTGTTTAATTTTACTTATTTTTTAGGTAAATTTACGCCCTACCTGATCATATTACATACGTCACACGAAAGCCTCAAAAGTAGCAGATCCGGCAGCTTGAAACGCGGTGCAAAGCGACGCGTTTTGAGCTCGTCGATCTGCTACTTTTGATATTTTGGAATTTGTAAAGACATTTCCGCCTGACAGAGACGACATTCAAAGTAATGCATACTTCGATGTAGTTGCAAAAATAATTTCCTCATAATGCAATAATGTGACATTTCACTCTTGACCTTCCAGAAATTGAAGGACATGTCGTACAGTTGCACTTCTACGTTAACAGTGTCAGATAAATGCCCATACAAATTCTAAATGTATATAACTTTCCAGGTTAACACACTGGTTAACATATGAAAATGAAGCCATTGTACGGTATTGCACTAAATGCGCTACCCTGTTCCTTAGAGAGCCACCAGGTCGCTTCATGCCACAAGGGCTTATAGAAAACTAAGACCGTTATTTAATAGGCCTTAGAAACCCTTCCTTCCAACCGCACACGCAGCCATCAATCAGCCAGCTACATTTTGTCCTCATCACCAATCACTATACCCAACTCACCAGCCACCTTGGTTGAATATTTGGAAGCCCTATTTAAGGAAATGGGATTTCACCACTAGCCCTGCCTTTTTAGTTGTTGGTTTCAAGGCCCTGAAGTTCTCAGGAAGATTCCAATAAACCAGTGTTTATCAGGGACCCTCAGGGTTGAGGAGGGGGGTGAGAGTGTCCCGAATGGACCCTTAACCCTCAAATGACCTGTAACTCTTGACAGTTATGGGAGTCCTTTGAAATTAAAACATTTGAGAACCACTGCAATAAAACCCTAGGTTTCTCAAGGACCCAGACTGCTAGGTACTATTATCAGATATATTGACGTTTTTTCCCCCAGGTATAATGAAATGAGTGCCTGGCCTTGTATCGTTTGGAAAGAAGCCAGCCATCTTGGGTCTAAGGACCAGGGCTGAGCGTCACTCACTACCATAGGTGACAATCCCATTCCTTTAAAAAACACTAAAGAACCATACACGCCAACCACTCAGGGTTTTACAATCTGAACTGAATTCGGGTGCAAACCTCACAATCTCTGAGTTTCGAGTGTGCAGATCTGTTAGCTTATGCTTTTGTGTGTGACGCTGTAGTATGGTTAAGCAGGGCGTTCATTTACCAAAAAAAAAAGTTGGAGAAAATATGGAGATAGGCGGTTTCTGCCCTGACAAAAGTGAGGCTGTTTCGGCAGTTGAATCGACAAAATCTTTCTTTGAACCCTTCATCATTCCTCCTCTTGGGCCCTCCTTCCGCTCTTCTGGTTGTACTGAAACAGCAGGAACCAAGTGACATCTTACCAGCACTGCCCCCCCCCCCCCCCCCTCCTCCGACCCCTCTTTGGTCTCTACTTCTCAACACTGGATGTTTACATGAAAGAGGGCTTGAACCAGCCAGAACGAACAGGGGGCCCACAATTAACTCACTGCCTAAGTAAATATCCCTATTGTTATTGTTGATATTATGTTGTGATCTTAGCTTTACCCCCCCCTGCCTTCAAAGTGTTGCATGAAAACAGTGGTTCTCTAAACTTCCTTTGTGTAATATTTCAGACAAGCATCTCCTGTTTTGTATGCAAGGCCACGTACCACCATAACTCTTGAGTTACAGACCTGTAAAGGGTCCGTCTGGGGACCCCCTGGAACCCTCTCTTTGAGACTTTTGACAGCCACTGGCATAGAGCAGCTAGCTGGGTAGCTCCCCTGTCGTAACCCTCCTCATCTCTCTTCCCTCTACTAGGGGTGTAACGATACCAAAAAAGTCACGATACGATAATGTCACAATAATCGTTACATCCCTTCCTCTTTCTTTGGCACTCTTCTCTCAAGCAACGAGCTAGCCAGCGCCATTCTCCTCCCTGTACAGTTATGTTTTCTTAATTTCTTTTTTCGTTTTCTCAGGAAGTGTTTCATTGGCCATTTTAAAGCCAGGAAATAAAGCCACACTTATCATCATTACATACCCCCCCCCCCCCCCCCCCATTCAGATTAAGCAGACTCACAGCAAAACTACCATTAATTATTTTTATGCTTAATTTCTTTTTTCTCAATTCAATCAAATCTGATAATTCCCAATGGCCCTTCATAAATAAGGTTCTTATTATTTGTAAGAAAAAAACAAAAAACAAATACGTCTTATCCTCCAACATTTGGAGCGTCAACCGCGGAAGAGACTTTGTATTTCGTTGTTTTTTGAACACGTGTTTGTGTATTATTTTTTTCTTAAGAGAAAAACACATTGAGGAGTTTGACTCTTTCTTAAAAAATGTGGGGGTGTCGGAGGTGGCGTTTTGATAGTCAGACAGACAGACAAATCTTTGCTGTCGGGTGGAAACCTTGTATAATTAAACGGTGGAAATTAATTTGTAGATCAGTTATTTTCGCTAGGACAATAATTTACAAAAAAAAACATAATTTGAAGTACGAATATACAATGTTTCTGCTATGATGGTGATGAAAAAATAGCTCTTTTCCACATTGACAAGACAGTCCAGCTTTTCTTTTCTTTCTCATTTTCATTGAGCATATTTTGGTGAAGCTGAAAGGTGGCGAGAGGGCACCGGAGAAGCCGAAATGTGAATGTCTCTCTCTCTCTCTGCCCAACTTTTTACAAAGTGTTGTACAGTTTTTTTGTTTTGTTTTTGTTTTGTTTTTCAAACCAATCCCCTCCTCTCCGCTCTCTCTCTCCCTCTCTCTCTCATTCTTTCATTTGTCATCGTCATCGGGGACAGCGTGACTAAATTGACACTTGCAAAGTGGAGCTGGGGGGAGGGGCGGGGGGGAGACGAAGAAAAGTACATATTGACATAACCATGAATAAAAGATTGTAAGATATTAATAAAATAATTACTTTTCAGAAAATAAATGACCATTTATTTTCATTTATTGATATATAATATATAAACTGCACTATGTAACTTTCGTTGATGCTCACGAACCTCTTCAGCTCCTCGATGCGATCCTGCTTCTGTAGGGAGACACAGCAGTGGGGGGAGAAGAACACACAGATGTTTCACTTAACTATGTAACTTTCCTCTTTTACCTGTGCAAGTGTTGAATTGATTTACCATTGAACTACTACCGTATTGTCCCGAATCTAAGACGACTCGGATTATAAGAGTAAGACGATCCCTATTTTTCAAGACTCATTTGTGGAAAACGAACATTGAATGCCAAATAGTCTAGTCCCCGATTATAATACAACCCTGTTTTTTAGGATATTTCCATTGGAAAAAAACATAGTCTTATATTCAGGCCTGCTTGCTCGGGTTAAATTAAATCTTGACCTTCAGGTCAGATCCTGTGTCTAGGTGACCTTTGGCACAATCTAAGAAGAGCAGGGAGACTAAATTCAACCACCCCAATTGTATAAGTTATATTGAGCGTAATTATCTAGGAGTTACAGTAGCAAGAATTCAAATCTTCATCCTCCTCAGTCCCTGACAAGTAACAATAAAACAAGATACTACAGAAATACAAAGTAGTTGTGGTAGGTTTGCTGTTTCCATGCAATGTTGTCACCTTTTTTTTTAGCCCTTACCTGTTTGCATCCCTGAGTCAGTGTTTTAGAGAGAGAGCCATGAGACAGACAAGGAGAGGGAGACAGACAGCAGACAGGCTGGGATGCAACTGAGACCAGCTACCGTTCATATGAATGCTGACATGATCTGGAGCTCTTCAATGTACAGTAAGTGATTTTGTTATATATTATTATATAATAATAATATTATATTCTTCTGTCTCACACTATATCGTTGCTGTATAGCGTCACGTGATTGTTCAAGTAACTACTGTATGTTTCCAAAAAGTACAATGTTTGCAATGTCTCTCAGAGTTATAGGGGTTCTTGAAATTAAATGAAAAGGTTTGAGAACCACCAGAATAATAGATAGAATCATCTTTATTGTCACATCACAGACATGTGTTTTTGTAAGAAATAAATAAATACAATTTAATAGCATATCCATTTTAACTAAATGATGTACATTAGCTTTATAAATAAGGTGCATGAGCATAGAAGCTAGTATACTGCATACATGTCATTAGTGCAAGAAGAGTATGTGTTGTGCATGATATTAAGGTGCATCGCAAGTTGATAGATGGATGGATAGATCAAATAATCGCTGTTAGTTGCAGCCCTACCTACAGTAGCACCCCACCCTGTTGTGTGTTCATGAGAGCGGCTAGTTGAAAGCAATGCTGCACAGAGTGGATCTGGGGCACAGCCAGACCAGCTAAATAATACACAGTAGTGTAGTGCTTCTCAAAGCATTCTCATGTCCAGGACCTGCACTGCTCATCAAACTGCTCTCTAAACCTGTGGCTCTCAAAGGGTTTCGGCCCGGGGAACCCCTCCAGGGGTCCTTGGAAGGGGATTCCCCAGCTAAATTAGTTAGTATACAATTTAGGCATTTGGCAGATGCTCTTAATCCAGAGCGATTTACAGTAAGCAAGAACAAAAACATGGTACAGTATACTGCAGTTCTCCATTGTCAATGGGAATTTAATGTTTGTAGACGAAAGTCTACACTAATAGCTGCATATAGAGCGTCGCAGTCCCGCCCCCTACCAGGGCCCAGGAAATGATTCCCCGTTCATTTTACTCATAGACATAGAAAAGTATTTATTTAAAAACCTTTTAAGCCTCGTACAAAGCCAACTCGAGTCGTGACAAATCATGACAACAAACACAATTTGGGCCGAACAAAGAATTAGAAAGAAGAAAAAAACGGCAGGTTACACAAACACTCAAATATGGCCATTCATTTTCAATGGCATTTAATGTTTGTGTTGGGACAAACCCTCAAAGCTGGCCATTCATTATCAAAGGCATTCAATGTTTCTGGACATAGGAGGGAGCTAGTGCCCCTCAAAAATAGAAAAATGTCAGCACTTGCGCGGAAGACCCGGGTTCAAACCCGGGGTAGAAGAGGAAAGTTAGTTAGATAAGATTAACTACTTTAGCTGGGGAAGCCCTTTTCCCCCAGACTCCACTTTGACAAGCCCTGCTTTGGATGGAGAGCAACTTGATGAAGGCAGAGTCAATCTGGGTCACAGCCAGCTGAATAATACACACTGCTACTCTGCTCTGAAGTCACACACACAACATGGGCACTGGTACAAAGTACTGTACTCGACTACTTTATTATTACTTTATTACTACAAATACCACTTCAGCTATTCGAAAATAGCCAAAATTACAAGCCGCAAGTTTGAGCTTGTAGACCTGCAGTTCTCGAAAGCGTCTGACGATTTTGGCAAATTTTGAAAGACGTTATGTGAAATGGGTCATTAATGACTACTATTACCTTTTGCGTGCAAACATTTTGATTACAAGGCTTTGCTTCTTCTTCCACTGGCTTCTCTCCTGGTTCGGCCATGCGATATGGAGTGCAGCAGTCAACATGCGTTCCCCATCACATGAATATTACAATACGCAGCGCCAGTAATGCTAGGTAATGTGTCAGGCCTTCTTAAGAACGTGTGAGTGCAATTTACCTCCTCCTTCCATGGAAACAATGGAGCTATAATGGGCCTGCACAGTATAGGTGGGAGAGAGAGAGGGGCAGAGAACGGAGGAGACGGGGGAACAGGCTGTTCCCGTGTCGTAAGTGCACGCACCTTTTTAATTTCTTGGCCATTATGGAGGAAGTGCATTAGTCGACATGTAGTTTGGCGCACAAGTGGAAGTGAGGGTGACATACAGCAGTGGTTCCCAAACTGGCAGTCAGGGTGTCATTGAGGTCATAAAACCTAAAACAAAAACTAAAAATAAATGAAAATTAATGTCAACTAACCAACAAACTATACTATAAAAATCACACCTGTGTGAACTGAGTGGTGCAACTCCCCCCCCCCCCCCCCCCCCCCCTCTCTCTCTCTCATTAGCAGGCAACAGTGCAGCACTATTTCTCTCTCTCTGTTTCTGGCACAACAGCGCCCCTACTGGTACTCATGAGTCACACATGAGTCACAAACATAGTCACAAACATACATAGGTTAACGTCACAGACATTGCTGTTCGTTGGAGTGGTTGCACCACTCAAAAATGGTCAAACTAATGCATCAATTCCTACAAGTGCTTGTCAGGGTGGGGGGTCCCCAGTTTGAATAGGATTATTTTGGGTTGGTCACAGCCTGAAAAGTTTAGGAACCGTTGACATACAGATCTACAGTACACTGAGTACAGACAGTAGTCGGGAGGCATGGGTGATATGACTTCAAATCACTATCACGGTTATTTCAAATGTTTGCCTCATTTACAATGAATGAACAATTTGGTGTGTGTTTTTTTTATAGTGAAAATAGCAGATCTACAAGCTGTCAACGGTGTCGCGATGCAATCAGACTCAGATTAAAAATGCATTTCGACAACCTACCTCAAACCCTAAGCTAACCATAACCGCAAGCACAGGAGCAGCGCATGTCCGACCACATGTCCGACCGTTGTTTCCGCATGTCGGATCTTTGGTGTGTCGGATTAGCTTGTGCATCCCCGTTTCGGTACCCAGGTCATCTACGACCATGTTTTGTGTTTCAGAAGCTCTTTTCTAGCTTTTATTTTTGATTAAAAAAATGCAGTGGAAAAATACATTCTTCCATTATTCATTTCCACAGTTCATTTTATGCATTTCCAAGGATTCCTTTTTGTAATGTCCTTTTGCACATGTTTACAGTCTCCTCATATTAAGGCAGAAAGTGAGTCTTAGGTCGCTTGTAGGTGATTCAAACATGTCTCTTAGGAGAACAATCACTTCCTCCACCTCCTCGTACAGAAATGGTGTTGACCCAGCCAGCCATTACCTTAATCTTCGTGTATGGAGGGGCTTTTGTATCGCCTCGTCCATTTAGACATCACAATTCAGAGATATAGTCAAATTACTCTTTCTAACAAGAAATCTGCAAAGAGATGCACTCTTACATCTTTTAAGCTGCTGTAGCACTGCTCTAAGATGCGAACGCCGCATAACTGCCAATTGTTTTGTGTATCGTCCTTACTTATACCAGGGAGTGCAGTGGTGGCAGAGGCACTGTTATATTTACTCATTTTCAACCCATCTTTATATAATTGGCCTTCACTAATGTGCATTAAAGGTAGGGTAAGTGATATTTTTGCGTTTAAACAAACTTTTTTTTAATGTGTTTGTTGTTCAGTAACAGGAGTGTCCCTGTCTCTGCAGCTCTTTCATAAACATAACTTACATTTTAGCCATTTATCAGCTTCATGTTTAGTGTTCCAGTTCCAATTTTGCCTGCTCATTTCCTTGTTTCATCACTTCCAATTACACTTGTTTAATCTGTATCCTTCCTGACTGAGTGCGCTATCCTGATTGGATAAAATTGATGTCTCAACATGGAAAGGCATTTTCTGTTTAATAAAGAACCGGAGAGACATTTGAGACTCCTGTTACTGAACAAACACTCTATAGCAAAGAGTACTATCAGAATATAGAGCTATTTAACACTTATTTTAACCAAAGAAAATAACTTAGTCTAGTTTTAATATTTTGGCCAGAGGGTGGAGCTACTGTAGATCAAAAGGTCATGGCATACGGCTCATCCCCTCAATAACTAGTTTCATGGCAATCCACCCATCCATCCATCCATCTTCTACCACTTATCTGGAGTGTACTTTTGAATATTTGAGTCTTAAAAAAATCAGACTGGCTCTCTTAGCTCAATGGTAGAAAAGAATCACATCTGTGTGAAGTGAGGGGTGCTCATCGTCATACATTATAGACACTATGCCTATTTTTTAAAAAGTACTCCAGCACTTAAACTCAAGTACAAATTTGACAGAGCAACTTTCACTTGTCGTTGTAGTATTGTACTCGGAGTATCTATAGTTTCAGAACAAAGGGGTTCTCAAAGCCTCGGAGTATCTATAGTTTCAGAACAAAGGGGTTCTCCAAGTCAGGCCAGTCCACTGCATCTCAGGAGCGGGACTGGTAGGCCTATATGTACAAGAAACGTGACAATGTTTTGATGTCAATACATGAAGACGTATTGACAATGAAACATTTTTCACGTTATTTGCCTGCCATGCACCCCCTCTCTGTCTCTCTCTTTCTCTCTCTCTCTCTCTCTCTCATTAGCAGGCAACATGCAGCACTATCTCTCTCTCTCCATTTCTGGCACAACAGCGCCACTTTTGGTACTCATTGGTACTGGTCACATAGTCACACACGGACACGGACATTGCTGTTCGTTGGAGTGGTTGCACCACTCAAAAAAGGCTTTAATCATCCGAGTTTCCTCCAGTGCTTTCTATCTTCTATCTTCTA
Organism: Electrona antarctica; assembly: GCF_951216825.1. NCBI lineage: Eukaryota > Metazoa > Chordata > Actinopteri > Myctophiformes > Myctophidae > Electrona > Electrona antarctica. The sequence continues at coordinate 22,549,868 of NC_136796.1, read as the reverse complement.
CTTTGACTGGAGTACTAGCTGGCCTGGGGATGGAATACTCTGTCCACTGACTGACTGACAGACAGCAGGCCTGAAGGCTGGAGGTACTTTTACACTGTGTGATATGGGTGGAGAAACCGTCCGAGGGTCTATTCCACCCACACACACACACACACACACACACACACACACACACACACCATGACACTGACCCATCCACCCCCCCACCCCCCCACGTAGTAAAATGTATGAACCGATAAGCGTCAATACGGGCCAAATGTAGGTCACCGCAACGATGGCGGCGGGTGACTGAGAGCCCGAGAGGCACTTTAAGTCATACTCGCGTATTATTCACATATCGTTTGCTGTCGGATGGAAACCTTGTATGTCCAAAACTGTTCCCTTTTCATTATTATTTAAAAAAAACATTTTAAAATATTGTTCAAAACGGTATGCTTTGTGAGCTTGTAGATTGGCTATTTTCACTACTTTACGTCTTGTACGACGGAGTATCTGGGCACATGTGAATAGAAACCATACAATGTTCAAACGCAGAGATACAAGGTTTCTGCTCGACAGTGATGATATTCAAATTCGTACATGCAAATATACACAAATTCATGGGCACATAATCATATGCACACATACACACACACACACAGTATGGACATAACATGTCTTGTTTGGCACAGCCCACATTAATTGTACATTTTCAACACAACTTAAAGCTGCAATCCAGAACTTATTTGAATCCTCTGGCGTCTCACATTTTGTTTCATAATTCAATTTTAATGGGTTCTGCGTCATGGCGGTATAGCTGACTTGGAAGGAATCGGATTGAGTAAAATGTTATTTGAACTAATCAGTACGGTAGAGTTTTTTATGAATACAATATACCTAGCACATTTGCAGTGGTTGGAGGTGGACCCCCTACTCTGTGTGACCTATACGGTTCAAGAGTTATAGGACAAAAGGTGCTTACAAAGTATCACCCTGATCAACGGTGCCCGAGAATAGCTGTACACGGACAGAGAGAGACACACGGACGGACAGGGGTGAAAACATCTCCGACCTGGCGAAGATACCGACACATGTATTTCGTTGTCTTGGTCCCCAGGAAGAATAGCTTTCGTTCAGGCGGCAGCTAATTAATCCATTCTAAATAAACAATAATCCATAGTGTCATCGTTGAAGCACCTACAGAATTGCTTGTTTTTCTGGCGTTCTTCTGTCTTCATCTTGCGATAATCGCCTGGCTTTATTTTCCACGTCACCCACTCTGGGGTATGGAGGTGGGAGGTGGGAGGCTGGGGGGAGGGGGGAGGGGTGGGTCAACACAGAGACATGAGTCAAACAGTCCTCTGGACAGGAAAGAGTGCGTCACTCACAGAAGCCCACGTGCATGCGCACGCACAACACACACACTCATACGGTGACACGCATGTCCGCTTTGTAGACAAAGGCATCCACTTTATTATGCATAATGCAACACGCTCACACAAAACACTTGTGTAGGAGACACAGTACACACAGCCATAAACAAACATTCTAATCTAAACTATATATCATCTATGTCGGGTGGAAATGCAGCTGTTGTGTGACACTGTAGTGTGATCAAGTAGGGTGTTAATTTATGAAAAAACACAAAGTTAAAATATGGAGATAAGAGGTTTCTAAGCGACAGCAACGATATATACAATATGATACATAACGTATTATACTCACAGGCATACACTAATGTCCATTTTACACAAAAATGAATACATACACACTCATACGGTATACTCCACAATGCAGATGTGACTTACGTCATAGTGTGCTTGAAAATCATTGTTGGTGTTGACTGAATCTGAAGTGTATATTTGTATACGCCCCATGTTTTTCTATGTGCTATTATGAGCAATATTAAGCGCATACGTTCAAGGGGCTTCCAACCTTTCTTTATGTACCTGTTTTTGTGTGCGAGTGCGCTTTCCTGTAAATCTGTATATTAGTGGACTGGGCAGTATACTGTACATGGACAATGTACATGACAACCATTACAAAATGACATACATATTCATATTACATTCTTATGCTTACGGTAAGTTCCAAACCATGCTCAACATGTTCACATGCACGTGGCATGTGATCCTAATAACCTCCCGTCACCCACGCCCCAATCCCAGCACCGCACCTTTATACTTTGTTGCAAGACGGGAGCATAAATTAAGCATCATGTCGCATGTGTGACAAAAAAGGGGGTCTCCCCAGCAGTTCTGAAGGGGTTTAACCCAGGCACAATTTAACCCAGGTTAAACTGTAGTAGTCTCTGCTTAACCAGATGTTAACCAGGTGTGGCCATGCGGTGAACAACATGCAACCAAGTCAACCGAGAGAGACTATAACGTTTTTTGTCGGATGTAAACCTCATATGTCCAAAAATGTTACTTTTCAGGATTCAAATAAAAAAATAGCAAAAGTAGCGGATCGACAAGCTCGGAAGGATCTGCTGCTTTTGATGCTTTTTGTAACGGTGTAGTATGATCGTTAATGTACGAAAAAACTAAAAGTTAAAATATGGAGATAAGAGGTTTCTTCCCGACAGCAATGATAAGCACAACACAACAGCAACCCCATGGCACCACACCACCATATGTTACAGAGCACTTTAGAGTTACACACACACCCGCACGTGCACGGTTGTCTTGCTATACTTGTGAGGACGACGTCAACATTGTTAGGAGTCAGGACTTAGGAGAATAATTTGATCAATGCCACTATTTGCCGTTTTTAACCATATTAACCTCATCATGTCTGACTTTTATGGCGTGCCAGTTGTGAGCTTGTAGATCAGCTATTGTGAGTGTGGTATACAGTCAGAATCGTACAGCACTAAGTATGCATCAAGCCTAAATCTAACTGTTTCGTCCTCGTCTATTTCTGAAATGATGCTATAGTTGTTGTGGGGACAACAACGTACACACGCGCACACACACTGCTGTGCTGGAACAAGGAAGTGCACAGTAAAGCAATTAATTAAAAACAGAATTAGGGCACCGAGTGCCTCAAGGAGGTCGAGCGAGTTTGGCGATGAGAGGTCAGGTTTTTTGTTTTTTTATCGTACCCTCGGACAAGGTCTGTTTGGAAAACTTGTGAGGACGACGTGCAGCGAATAAGCGGGCCCGCACCGACCCACGATAACGGTCGGCGTAAAATGCCCTTGAGCAAGGCACTGAACTGTGTGTAGTCACAACATTAACACACGCCAGTGAACTTTTGTCCTTTCCCTCAACAGCTACCGTCAGGGTGCCTGATGTGTGCGAGGCAATTAAACACATGAGTCCCTATTTTGGGGGTGTGTGTGCGTGTGGGGGGGTTATCTCCATATTTTACTTTGTATTATTGTATATTGATATCTGTAGTGTCAAGTCCTATACTTTGCACAATACTGGCTGCCGACCGGTTTAGACGTGATTTTCAAATGAAATACTGATGTCCAAAACGTTTGTCCGTTAACTTTAGTTCAACAAAATGTATTCTCTGTATTGTCCGTCATTTCAGCGTAGTTAAATAACGGAAAATAAACCGGTAAACGCACACAGACGACCAGCCCTCCTGAACATAATAAAAAACAAGAAATTATCACACACGTGATATTTGTCAGGTGAAAGAAGCGCTGGTTTCTTTATTTAGTAACGAGCGCTCCTCTCAACCAGCCGGTCTCAATCATAACATTACGTTACATAACATTGGGTGTCTCTAAAGATTTCTGTTACCTGCTTCCTGTTACCTGTTTCCTGGTCATGTGACCTGAGTATCCAATACATGACAGCAGTGCACGTGTGGCAGCCAATCAGGACTAGGTCCCGACTGAGAGCCAAAGCCGTCATTAAAGGTGGATGCCAAAAAAATTGGCAAATTCTCATTTTTGTGTTTTTATATCAAAAGTCCATAAAATATATTTTGTATTACTTCCTGAAAACGAAACGTGCTGCGTGATGACGTATCGAGGCCCACATCGATAAAAGCCATTAAAAATGAAGCTCACCCGTTTAATTCCCCATATGTGCGCATCCATGCAGCACAGCTGCTATTGATTACAGAAATCCTCCGTTTTTATTCCCATTCAAGATAACATCCATACTCTGTTTCAACTTAATCATCACGCTAAAATATGTATCTGAAAACATTATAGGGTAGAAATAAGCCACATAACAGTAAACTGGTACAGCTGGCCGTCTATCTGATTTGTAAACAAACACACACCACCATGCTGCTGCGTATAGCATAGCTACCGTCCCTAGCTACCGTCCCATCGCCTGAAGGGATGCGACGCTCTGATTGGTTCAGAAACTTCAGACCAGTGTTTCAACTTGAAACCGTTTGAAACTTCAAAATAAAATGTCCACCATTTCCGTCTCACTGCACCTTTAAATTTGACTCATTCATATGTCGGGTTTCACCTGACAAAAAAACTTTCCATCAGCCACACCTGTGCTTTATTACAGACCTTCCTAAATAACCTGGCCAACCTTGGCCTTGACTAAGCAGTTCTGTGAGAAACAACAACCGAAATCATCAGCTCTTTTATATAGCTTTTTGTTGAGTTAATCGTAGTAAACCAGTTAACATTTCAGCTAACATTTCAGGCATTTAGTAGGTTTATAGTTTATAGCCCTTCTTTTTTGTGGTGTTAATTCATGTATAGAAGATGAACAGTTGACTCACTGTGAATCATCCTACAATTTGTGGATGTTGGATTTTCTCATTATTTTGGCTGTTCTCAACCACCCCACCTAAATGATGGAGAGTTGGTATAACCAAATGGACCCTCGTAGATCTTTAACTCTTCATAGTGTAAAATGAAACCAAATGGACCGTTATGGGCCAATTTGGTTTCATTTTACGCTCTCAAGTTGGAGTTAAATGATTATTAAACATCTGCATTACTTAATTTACAAGACACTAAAGAATGTAGAAGAACTGTTATTTTGAACAAAGTTTGCCTATTATCTCTCCTATGGTACATCAATACAGAATGGAATTGTGAGAAAAATATTATCCAATGACAACAAAATATTCTTTAGTTTTGGGTCTGCGAGGCTACTAAATCTCATGAAATGGTGGTCTGTGGCTCAAAAAGTCTGAATGGACTTTGATATGAAAAAGGTTGAAAACCACTGTTCTAGAGACATCATTGTTATCTTTCAAGGTAGTTACATAATGCAACCTGTATTCGCTTGGCCTTGATTGCATCATCCACTACTTAAACCTCACTTCCTGTTCCTCTTGACGCACCACTGAGGAACTTGAAGCATGTCATAGTGAGGCAAATAAATCTCTGTGAAAGGACATGAAGTGCTGGCTTGTTTTGTTGGTCCGAGAACCTTGAGACATGGATTGACGATTGATTGATTGGCACACTTTATTAGTCGGAAATGTAAATCGCATGTGGTACAATAAGACATCAAGGCTAAAAGGATAACACAAGAAAGTCCTGGGGATGTCCATTTTGGTCCTACCTATTCATCAATTAATCAACATGGAATAAAAAATGAACACAATAATACATGTCCTCAACAACATTTCTGCTCAATCGGTTTGTTTGGCAGAAGACTGGTTGTGTTACTGAGCAGCAGTGGTTTGTTTGGCAGAAGACTGTGGTTGTGGTACTGAGCAGCAGTGGTTTGTTTGGCAGAAGACTGTGGTTGTGTTACTGAGCAGCAGTGGTTTGTTTGGCAGAAGACTGTGGTTGTGGTACTGAGCAGCAGTGGTTTGTTTGGCAGAAGACTGTGGTTGTGTTACTGAGCAGCAGTGGTTTGTTTGGCAGAAGACTGTGGTCGTGGTACTGAGCAGCAGTGGTTTGTTTGGCAGAAGACTGTGGTCGTGGTACTGAGCAGAAGTGGTTTGTTTGGCAGAAGACTGTGGTCGTGGTACTGAGCAGCAGTGGTGGAAAGAAATAAACTTAAGTGCATATACTCTACTACTCAGTTACTTTTTCTTCACTCAAGTATTTAGATTTTTCAATACTTTCATATATGTCTATGCTACTACATCTCAGAGACTAATATTGTACGTTTTACTCACACTACAATTATTTGATAGCTTTTGTTACTGGTTACTTAGATTCACTTAGAAATCACTGGGAGCTGACCAGTATACAACCAGTATTCTAGGTCTTAGAATACTGGTTGTATACTGGTCAGCTCCCAGTGATTACCAGTAGAAGACTGGTGGTTGTACTGGTCAGCTCCCTATGATTACCAGTAGAAGACTGGTGGTTGTACTGGTCAGCTCCCAGTGATTACCAGTAGAAGACTGGTGGTTGTACTGGTCAGCTCCCAGTGATTACCAGTAGAAGACTGGTGGTTGTACTGGTCAGCTCCCAGTGATTACCAGTAGAAGACTGGTGGTTGTACTGGTCAGCTCCCTGTGACCAACAGTAGAAGACTGGTGGTTGTACTGGTCAGCTCCCAGTGATTACCAGTAGAAGACTGGTGGTTGTACTGGTCGGCTCCCAGTGATTACCAGTAGAAGACTGGTGGTTGTACTGGTCAGCTCCCAGTGATTACCAGTAGAAGACTGGTGGTTGTACTGGTCAGCTCCCAGTGATTACCAGTAGAAGACTGGTGGTTGTACTGGTCAGCTCCCAGTGATTACCAGTAGAAGACTGGTGGTTGTACTGGTCAGCTCCCAGTGATTACCAGTAGAAGACTGGTGGTTGTACTGGTCAGCTCCCTGTGACCAACAGTAGAAGACTGGTGGTTGTACTAGTCAGCTCCCTGTGACCAACAGTAGAAGACTGGTGGTTGTACTGGTCAGCTCCCAGTGATTACCAGTAGAAGTCTGAATTAATGTAGTCTACCGATTAAACTTTCTACCACTGCCGTGTGTTGTCCTCCTGTGAGAGTGAGAAAAACCTAAATGGAAAAACACATTGATTGGTTCCATTTAAACAGCAAAGTGAATTCATTGTACATCAAAGTGCTGTGAGGTTTCAGGCTCACATGCCCTTCATCATCAGACTGATCAAGGGCATGTGTTTTCTCACTCTCACAGGAGTAGGAGTCGGACACACGGCAGTGTTTTTTATTTTATATCAGAACCCATCTGCGTGTGAGTGTTTTTTTTACTATTACTTTTTGCTCAGCACCTGTTCAACACAGTGTGTGTGTGTGTGTGTGTGTGTGTGTGTGTGTGTGTGTGTGTGTGTGTGTGTGTGTGTGTGTGTGTGTGTGTGTGTGTGTGTGTGTGTGTGTGTGTGTGTGTGTGTGTGTGTGTGTGTGTGTGTGTGTGTGTGTGTGTGTGTGTGTGTGTGTGTGTGTGTGTGTGGATGTGCGTGTCTTGGCTTTCTTTTTTAACGCTGTGAGAGCACCATGGGTGCAGCTTGCTGCGTATTGTCTGGTGTTGGTGTATGATATCACTGTCAGGTGAAATCCAGGGGCTGCGTCACCTATTTGCCCGTGCCCTCTAGGGTGTTCTCGTGGCCAAAATTACAACCAAATATCGAAGGGACATTGCTGTGATTCAGTGAACTATTACGTATGGTACATCGGTGGTTCTCAAAGTGAGGTCCGGGGACCCCCAAGGGGTCCTTGAGGGGGCTCCAACGGGTCCCCAGCTAAATGAGTTGATATAGTATCAAAATATGTTTAACCACTTGTCTTAAACCCTCTAAATACATACTGTGCATTGGCTATTTGAAAATGTTGAAAAGGTGTGAACAAATACTATGGCACAATTTGTATATATATTTTTGTCAGATGGGGTGGTCCGCAGCCTAGTGGACAAAGACAAGCTCCCCTGTGTTATGTGGGCACTGGACATAAAGACAACCTCCCCTGTGTGTGTTATGTGGACAGTCGACAAAGACCCTGTGTGTTATGTGGACAAAGACAACCTCCCTGTGTTTTATATGTGGACACTAGTGGAAAAGACAACCTCCCTGTGTTTTATATGTGGACACTAGTGGACAAAGACAACCTCCCTGTGTGTTATATATGGACACTAGTGGACAAAGACAACCTCCCTGTGTATTATATGTGGACACTAGTGGACAAAGACAACCTCCCTGTGTGTTATATGTGGACACTGGTGGACAAAGACAACCTCCCTGTGTATTACTGTATATGTGGACAAAGACAACCTCCCTGTGTATTATATGTGGACACTGGTGGATAAAGACAACCTCCCTGTGTATTATATGTGGACACTAGTGGACAAAGACAACCTCCCTGTGTATTACTGTATATGTGGACACTGGTGGACAAAGACAAGCTCCCTGTGTATTATATGTGGACAAAGACAACCTCCCTGTGTATTATATGTGGACAAAGACAACCTCCCTGTGTGTTATATGTGGACATAAAGATAACCTCCCTATGTGTGTTATATGTGGACACTGGACAAAGACGACCTCCCCTGTGTGTTATGTGGACAGTGGACAAAGACAACCTCTCTGTGTGTTGTATGTGGACACTGGACAAACACAACCTCCCCTGTGTGTTATATGTGGACATAAAGACAACCTCCCTATGTGTGTTATATGTGGACACTGGACAAAGACGACCTCCCCTGTGTGTTATGTGGACAGTGGACAAAGACAACCTCTCTGTGTGTTATATGTGGACACTGGACAAAGACGACCTCCCCTGTGTGTTATGTGGACAGTGGACAAAGACAACCTCTCCTGTGTGTTATATGTGGACACTGGACAAAGACGACCTCTCCTGTGTGTTATTTGTGGACACTGGACAAAGAAGACATCCCCTGTGTATTATGTGGACACGGGACAAAGGCAACCTCCCCTGTGTTTCAGCTGGCATGAGGGTGAGTGAATTTTTAGATCATGGCGACGTCACTGGGTTTTGGGGCATTTGGTGCATAATCCTGTTAGATGTATTGAGATTGATGGTGTTCCTGTGTCACTGGTCTCCGGAGTCAGGCCAGCCTGTTGACTCACACACACTCAAAAAGGACCATCATGGAAACAAGCCTGCGGGCTTTCTTGTGTATTTATCATTTTGAATGAATAGACAATCAATCAAATCATCTCTGTTGGGTGGAAATATCATAATATGTCCAAAACTGATACTTTTCAGCATTCAAATTCAAAAATATAGCAGATCGACAAGCTGAAAACGCGCCGCTTCATGCCACGTTTCGAGCTTGTGGATCTGCTACTTTGTTTTGATGCTTTTGTGTGACACTAGTGGGATCAAGTAGGGCATTCATTTACGGGGGGGGGGGGGTTAAATATGGAGATAAAAGGTTTCTGCCCAATGGCAAAGAAACGGATGCCCCGTCTCCCCCCGCCACTACTTCCGTTTTCTCTTTGTATAGTTGCGAATATTTGTCCTATTGTAAATCAAATTCGTGGAAGAACATATCACTTGATGCTCAGCATAAATGGAAATTCAAAAATATATTTTAAAGGGCATGAACACTTTGGTAGAGGGTTGTGTATTTACCTTGCCATACGGTACTGTATATAACCTACTGACTCAGTAGGCTATATATAGCAAGGTAACTACTAACTACACAACCCTCTACCAACTGACTAAGTTAACTGCATGGCAGAGTTCACACCACTATAAACGAAATACAATAGTGCTCAGTGTGAACGGTCCGTAGAAATTGATCATTCAAAATATGTTCCTCACTGATTTACAATGTACGGTGAACAGCTCTCACAGTCATTTTAGTAGTATTGCGTAGCCAGCCAGACAACTATTCCACAATTAACCTCTGAATGATATTTAGAGTCTGGAAGAAAGAGCACTTAAGGGTGGGTGCAATTCATAGCTGGACCCCTGTCTTTCTATACTGTACATGTTTTCCCTTATTTTCTAACCGTGTATATGATGATTTCCTCTTTTTTGCATAGAAGTGTATATCTGTATGTCTTTAAATGTTGTGATGAATTGAAATTAGAGGAACCTGATGTAAGCAAGTCTTAGCAGATTTTGTATTGACCTGTACTTTCGTTGAACTGTACCCATTCTACAAACTGTTAATACAATTTTCAATCAATCAACCAATCCGAGTAAGGAAGCTGGCATTTCCGTTGATGGAAATATATTTACAAGCAGCAAGCTATATGCTTCAATGATTTAAATGTATATTCGGATAAATGTGCACAACTGTAAAGATGAAACTGAGGTGGGGAGAAGGCTTCACATCCGCTTTCTCCCTTCATCAACAGAGCTGTGTGCCAGACTGTATGACCGGAAGCATTTGAACATTGTGGGAGGCAACAGTCTGGCCAGGCGATGCTATACTCTTAGCACATAAATGCATGCAAACAAAGCTGATTCAGACCATATACAACCAACGTCACAAAACCCAGTACTTTTTAAACGTTTTTTTATATAAAAAAATCCTGTTGATTTGTTTTTTATTAGGAAGAAACTCCGGACTGGACCCGCGGATACGGATCTACAAATAGTAAAATCATCAGGAAGTTGACATTTTTATTTAAAAAAAAACAGTACTGACTTCTGTGATATTCTATATTGTCAGAATCAGATTTGTCTGCAGGGGGTCCGCCAATCTTGTGTGATGGGGAACATTAGCCCAAAATAGCAGATCTACAATCTCACAACGCCTCGCAGTTGTGAGGGGTGCCTGCTTCATCGCTCTCTCAGCTAAAAAAGGTTGCCCTGAAAAAGGTTGAACACCCCTATATAGCATTCAGAGATTGTGGAATTTGTCTGACAATGCAACTGGCTACTATACTACTGTGTCACCAACAACCCAATCAATAATCAATAGGCCTCTCCCTCTCCTCTCATTAATCTCAATTCATAAACACACGTATCATGCTTCAGCTGCAATTACAAGGAGTGCAACAGTTAATTGAACTAATCAATTTACTTGATTATTAAATAAATAATTGATAACTTAATAACATAACTGATTCATAATCGATCCCTATTTTGGGCATGTCATATAGAGAAAATAAAATGAAGAAAAAAGCTGATTTCTGTGTGATGCGTTGTGAGCTTTTAGATCAGTTGTTTTCACTCTTTTTTTCACAATATATATTCGGGCAGAAACCTCTATAGCTCCATATTCTAACTTTTGGTGTTTTTTCGTAAATTAATGCCCTAGCCCATACTGTACTTGATCATACTACAGTGTCACACAAAGTATACAAATGTAGCAGATCCACAAGATCAAAGCATCCAGAAAAGTAACATATAGAGATATAGTATTGCTGTCGGGAGGAAACCTCCTAACTCCATTTTTTTAGTTTTTTGATTTTTTTTTTTGCATAAATCAGTGCTATTGAACACCCTTTACATCTGTGTGTTGTTTCGAAAATATTGGACCAATGGAAAGTAGTAAAAACTCTTTGGACAACACCTCTTAACTCGTCTCCATTGGACCCTCAACTCTAGGTCGTCCTCAGACGAGCCCTCCATCGTTGCTTCCAGTCATCCCGTTTCTCCATACATCTGGCCAGCTCGTTGGTGCTTTGCGCTACTGCGTCGTTCTTGAGTACTGTATCCACCTATGTTAGCGTGGAACGTCCTTGTGACCGGTGCCCGTGTGTTGGTTCCCACAGCACTAGTTTGCTGGCTGGCAGCTCTTGGTGTCTTTGGCAGTGTCCTGCTAGTCTCATTCTCCTGGCTGCTATTTTCTGGCTCACCCTTGGCATTCCATCATACAGATTTGTGTTGGTATACTGTAACATGTGTGCTCTTACTGATGTTGAGTGCTGCATGCAGAATTCTGGTGTAGCACCCATCGAGATACTTCTGCAGAGACTTCTCAAACTGTCTGCTAAATAGCTAAAGCAACTAACTCCACCACCTCTCCCCCTCTCATGTAAGTAATTGACAATAAATGGTGCATTTATATAGCGCCTTTATCCAAGGCGCTTTACATAGATTGTGCATTACATTCACCCATCCGCACGCACATTCATACACCGATTGCGGCGGAAGCCATGCAAGGTACCAACCAGCACATCGGGAGCAATTTGGGGTTCAGTGTCTTGCATGCAAGGACACTTCGACATGTAGACAGGAGGAGCCGGGATTCGAACCGCCGACCCATGGATCATTGGACGACCTGCTCTACCTCATGAGCCACAGTCGCCCCTTAATATATAATATATAAAGTCACAACTTTGATGATGTATGTTAATGTTTGATGTATTGCTTTGTTTTCAAAATATTATGTTTTCTTAATTTTGAATTATATTTTTCATTTCCTGAAAAATGAACATTTTGGAGTTTGGTGGTTTCTTCCCGACAGCAGAGATATAGGCTATATGATAATATAGGCTATATACACGTGCTTATATTATTCGATGAATCGAAGAAGTAATTAAAAGGAATAATCGCTATGGCTATTTGCAGCCCTATAGTGCTCTCATCTGTGTACATGGTCAAACTGCATGGCCATCTTCACACACACACACACACACACACACACCACTCTTTTCAGCTCACTCCTAGAAGGCTATTATTGATCCAAATGACCCCAATTCTCCCTGGGGGAAGTTCACTAGAGGAGATGTATAATGCATGCATGGGGAGGAAGCAGATCTGTTGAAGTTTGGGAGAGAGAGCTACTCCTACGGATAAGTGTCAGGGTTACAGATGCACACAGGTAGATTAGGTTGTCCATTCCCTTTCAATCAATGCAGTCCACAAGGCATGGGTTTTAATTGCTTGTTTTTTATGTCAAGCACATTGAATTGCCCTTGTTGTTGAAATGTGCTGCAGGCTATATAAATAAACTGGCCTCGCCTTGATTAGTGGAATCAAATATGGTATAGCCTACCATGCATGCCTACTAAAGAGAATACAAATACAACTCTGAGTGATACATTAAAATATGTATGCAATTATATATAGGCCTAGGCCTAAATACTGCTCGTCTGCTCCTATTAGAAATTTACCAAACAACCAATTATTATGTTATTGGTAATTGAAAACGTGCATGAGGCTATATGCTATGGTTTACAACAGGAGAAAAACAACCCATGGGGGGGGTGATAGGCTACTTGTGGGCGTACAAGTCGATCAGAGGCTACTTATCGATTGCGAGTTTAGGTGACGCATCGATCTATAGTAGTATCGATAGCTTCCACTTTAAAGCTCATGTTGTGGAAATTCACTGAAGCGCAGCTGGCAAAACAGTCCGGGTATATCTGTGGCGACATGAGGGTCTCGGGTAAAGATAGAAGATGGAACATTTTGCTTCCTTCCATGTTGGAATACAAATCAATAAAATATGTCTCTACTGCTCCCTGCGACATATTTATAGAAGGTGTACGCTAGGCCTACGCTGCTTATTAGCTGTAGGCCACTACGTCAAGATGCTACAGAATCTGGTTCTCAACTTCGGGTCCGGGGACCACCAAGGGTCCAAGTCCAAACATATATCAAACTGGGGTCGATAACGATTCCTTGAAATGAAAAAGGTCGACGAGAATCACACATGATACGGATGTTACGGCATACTGCCATATAGAGTAATAAGAGTAGGCCTATAGGCTATATGAAATCACAGCTGGCCTGTCTTATACAAATGTTGTTCCTCTTGCGTTATGCTGCATGCACTCTTTATTTATTGATATTATGGCCTATTGAGGACTTTATTTTATTGTAGGCTAATCTTTAAAATAATTGTGTGACACGTGCGTGCCACGGTGACAGACACACCTGTCTTTTGAAACCTGTGATGATCACGCTGAAAGCTGAATGAACAACAATAGAATAATGAATATAGGCCTAAATGGGACTTTAATTGTTAAGGATTTCAACCACATGCCACAACAAGGCACGCCACGCGGAGAGGATTTTACGGCCGTGGGGTCGTTTGATAGCCTTTCATTCATGCCAGGCCTACTTTAATTGCTGTCGAAAACGAAACCACTGCGTTCTTAATTTCATCGCGCGCGCGCTTGTGTGTTGTGCGCGCGTGTGTGACCGGAGAACAAGCATCTGCTAATTTTCTATTTGAAAAAGAAAAAAGAGAATCAAGGGATGCGACGCGAGGCGCCCGTGGTTGGCATGGCAACGATGACACCGCATTATCCCTCATTTCTCGTCTCCTCTCCTCATTTCCTCCTCAACGCGTCGGTGTGTGAGCCATATGGACGTGAGCTTGTAAGTCCGTTATTTTGTAGGTCTGTTGTTTTCGGGGCACAATAATTAAATAATAACCCCTCTAATAAAGTGCAGTGAAATTTAAATGGACATAGTCGGGGTCTTATTTATTGTTTATTTATATTTTAATTTCTACCGGCACACACACGCTGTGATTTCCCCCTCTCCCTTCTCCCCATCATCCCATGCAGTGCGCATGGAAGCCCTGTGTCTGCCTGGCGCATAGCCTATGCTTTAAAAGCCTTTAAAGCCCCCCCCCCCCCCCCCCCCCCCTTACAACATCTCCATTGGAAAAAGCCAATGGCTCCTTGGCTCGGGCATAAAGCGGTGTCGAACGATTGGTTGATCGTTCGCAGCACTTAACGAATGCCAACGCGGGGCTAAAGGAGCGCATTGTCCAATCAATGGCCGGGTGCATGAGTGCGGCGGACCTGGTAGGGAGCAGCGCATCGCTCGGCAGCCTCAGTATCATCCACTGGCTCCTTTTGAGCATCAAACCAACCAGGGGAACGCAACGCAACGCACACACCACGGACCTACAGAGAGAGCGTTTATGATAACAATAAGAAGGAGACGTGATTTCAGCCTGCAGGATCGATCATCTTTTTTCTAACCCCTTCTTCTCCTCGACTTTTGTGGCGCTCCCCCCCCTCCCAACCCCCCATTTTTCTATCTGAAAGGATCACTGACTTGACTGATAGGCTCAATTGAGGCCAAATCAATTTCTTCCATAACGGGAATTACAATGAAACATTAGATGACACGTTTTTTTTGTTTTTTAAATCCATGGAATGACTGCGGGAGGACCGGATGCGACTCATGATAGACTTAACAGGTAATTATAGCAATACCCCTTTGAATGCCTTTTGTTGTTTGTGATGAATGAATGACAAATAACCGAAATGTGTATAGGCTACGTTGGAGCTTTTATTATGCGCATAAGTTCAAAGCCATTCACCCAGTCAGTGGTCAAGCATATATGGGGGAGAAACGGGCCTCTATGTAGGAGTGTCGTACTTTTAAATTATACATATCCATTGTCTTCCCCGCTCTTCTGTTAATGACCAGCAACACTAACTTTATATTACGTTATAGTGTATTTATTTAGTCAGTGAATGATGCTGCTGCTACATGTTGGGGGGGGGGGGGTGGGGGGTGCTGAGGAGAGGACGGTGCAGCCTTTCTTTACGCATGTGTTCATGTTCCACTGCAACGTTTTGCGCTTTGTTATTTAACCCTAAAAAAAAATGAGGCAAGGCATATGCACCCATTTCCTCACAACGTGTGTTTATTTAAAAGTTATTTCGTTTCAACCGCCACGACTATACATTTCAGTCATTTAAAAATATATATGATTAAAGGAGGAGGAGGAATTAAGATTCTCTGACTGAACATATAGCCTATATATTCTATTGCTATTTTAACCCATTCTGATTCTGAATGTGTTAAATGGCAATAGAAACATGTTCAGAAGCGTAATGTTTTACAAAACCAAAGATTAAAGCCCCAATCTGCAATGTCTTCCACTGGTTGCATGGATGTAGAACAGAATGATAAATATGTAAACATCATAATTCTACATATTGTGATGTTTGTTCAGGAAACAAAGCGTGTGGAGGACTACCGGTGCTTCACACATCACACATATATAATACATTTAACAATAATAATAATGCTGTTAGATCAACATCGATGCATCTTCAGCAACTCAATTGACATGATGTATAGTTTAACCACCTGAACCCCTGCAGTATCCATTGGCCCCCAAAAATTGCAGATCTACAAGCAATGAGTTGCAATAGCAAGACACGCGGTGAGCTTGTAGATCAGCTATTTTGAATCATTATATATCAGGTCCATTTTGAGCCACAATGAGAGTGTTAAAGTGCTTCATGTGCTTGTGTTCTATTAAGGGAGCATGTTGATGGATGGATCAGCCTCTTGTGTCTGGAGCCTGCTCTGCGTACGACCAGCGCTTCTCCCATCAGGTAATTGGACGGCCTTTTATTATTGTGTCTGGGCTGTGTCGCCTGTGCTGTGGTGCAGTGGTTCTCAACCTGTGGATCGGGCCCCGGGACTGTACCGGGGTAGTCCCACATGATGGGTTTTTTTTTGGGCGGGGGGGTGACAGTGAATTGACAATTTTAGGACTTTTAAGATCTTTTTAATACCTCAAGACAGACAGAAGAAAGAAATGAGAGCATTACTGCATCTGCATCCAAAGTAATCAAGAAACTATCTCACAATAAATGTACCACGTCTGTGTGTGTGTATACGTACGTCTGTAATCCACCTAACTCGAGAACCGTTCGTCCCACCAACTTCAAATTTGACACACCCGTTCCACACCACCTGCACACGGAGGGTAGTGCCCGGCCTTGAGTCGGTCAGATACATGGTTGACCAGAACCACCTGCACAAAAGGCTCTGGTCAGGCTCTGCCAGTGGACCTAATGTGCCTAAGTCCCTTCACCTGGAGAATCAGCCTCTGCCTCAGCCAATTGATTGCCATGGCAACCCCACACCTGCCATTTGATTACTTAACCAGTCCACCTTTCACAGTCAGTTTGCACTCTTCAGTCACAGGCAGACATCAGATACAGAGAACTCTTATGGGAACAAAAGGGACACAGACATAAAATAGACACTATGTCTATTTGCTCAGACACCATGACGTACAATTCACCTTTCGTTGTCAAATTTAATGTTTGTTTACACACATAGTTTGTGCACACACACTCCAAAAGCTGTATATAGGAGAGGCTAGCGCCCTTCAAAAATGGATCAAACTTTGGCCAAATGTCAAATAATAGAAAAGAGCAACCAGGCTTGTAGATCTGCTATTTTCACAATATCTATCTGAACCGAGATGAGTCACACCCAGGCAGCGACACTGCCTGGCCTGGCCCTATAGTGTATAGTGCAGCGACACTGCCTGGCCTGGCCCTATAGTGACACTGCCTGGCCTGGCCCTATAGTGTATAATGCAGCGACACTGCCTGGTCTGGCCCTATAGTGACACTGCCTGGCCTGGCCCTATAGTGTATAATGCAGCGACACTGCCTGGCCTGGCCCTATAGTGTATAGTGCAGCAACACTGCCTGGCCTGGCCCTATAGTGTATAGTGCAGCTACACTGCCTGGCCTGGCCCTATAGTGCAGCTACACTGCCTGGCCTGGCCCTATGGTGTATAGTGCAGCTACACTGCCTGGCCTGGCCCTATAGTGACACTGCCTGGTCTGGCCCTATAGTGTATAGTGCAGCAACACTGCCTGGCCTGGCCCTATGGTGTATAGTGCAGCGACACTGCCTGGCCTGGCCCTATAGTGTATAGTGCAGCTACACTGCCTGGCCCTATAGTGTATAGTGCAGCTACACTGCCTGGCCCGGCCCTATAGTGCCACATGAGAAGATGACAGTCAGTTAGCAGGGATGCACACGCAGATTAGACACACCAACGGACCGACATGCGGAAACAGCGGTCGGACATGCGGTCGAACATGCGCTGCTCCCGTGCTTGTGGTTAGGTTTCTGGTTTAAGGACTTCAGTGTTAAAGCCTGTACCCCAGTCAGCAATCTGGAACCCATTCGGTAAAAAACACACTGTGTGAAGTGAGTGGTGCAACTCCGTGTGGGGGTCCCTGGAAGTTCCAGACTCACAGGAACGCGCCCAGGGTGCCGGCCCGGTTAACGGTCGAGAAATGGCAGCTACCGTGTGGGGGTCCCCAGAACATCCAGACCCCCAGGAGCGCGCCCAGGGGGCCGGCCGGTTCTGGCGAGCCACGCCGTGTCCGAAATGGTTGAGAAATGACAGAGTTACCATGTGGGGGTCCATCTACTGTACTGTACTCTACTGTGACTGTACTGTACTGTCACACCCGAAATCATCATATATACAGTCAGGGACCCAGGGACACACAAAGCTTTCTATAGGAGTGGTTGCACCACTCAAAAATTGTGGTGAGTGTGTGTGCGTGTGCATGTGTGCGCGCATGTGCACTGTATAAACCCTGAGTGTTAATTTAACTCTAAACTCTAAGAAGCTCCATTAAATTAACACTGGGGATTGCTATACTGCAGGAGATGTCTCAATCAGCATACTGTATGTGTGGATTTGGCCTGCTTTCCACACACGCACGCACAAATGCACGCGCGCGCGCACACACACACACACACACACACACACACACACACACACACACACACACACACACACACACACACACACACACACACACACACACACACACACACACACACACACACACACACAGAGTAAGAGCCTCATGAATGCAAATGTGGAGACACTGCGGAGAATTTACAGTGTAGGCATGTATCGAAAGAAACCTCTTATCTCCATATTATTATAACTTTTTTTGTAAATGAACGCCCTACATACTATTATGTCACACAAAAGTAGCAGATCCGTGACGAGCTCGAAATGTCACCTTTTTGGACATATGAGGTCTCTAACCGACAAGATGATTTTTGAGTGGTGCAACCACTCCAACAACCAGCTTTGTTTGTATGTCCGTGTACCTGTGTACGTGTCCGTGCACCTGTGTACGTGTCCGTGCACAGGTGAGCATGGTTACCATGGTCACTGACATTACGTCAGACCACAGCTGATCAGGCTATATAATACCTTACACCACTCAGTTCACACGGGTGTGATTTTTGAAATGCAGCGCGACTTTGCAAGTGTGAGTTCACTTGCAAAGTATAGAGTCCTGTTCAGCTGCCTCTTGGCACACAGGTGCTGCATGTTGGCCATGCTTAACCTGACTACACACAGGTGCTGCATGTTGGCCATGCTTAACCTGACTACACACAGGTGCTGCATGTTGGCCATGCTTAACCTGACTACACACAGGTGCTGCATGTTGGCCATGCTTAACCTGACTACACACAGGTGCTGCATGTTGGCCATGCTTAACCTGACAGTATAGAGTCCTGTTCAGCTGCCTCTTGGCACCCAGGTGCTGCATGTTGGCCATGCTTAACCTGACTAAGCACACAGGTGCTGCATGTTGGCCATGCTTAACCTGACTAAGAACACAGGTGCTGCATGTTGGCCATGCTTAACCTGACTAACAGGTGCTGCATGTTGGCCATGCTTAACCTATAGAGTCCTGTTCAGCTGCCTCTTGGCACTCAGGTGCTGCATGTTGGCCATGCTTAACCTGACTAAGTCTAGAGTCCTGTTCGGCTGCCTCTTGGCACACAGGTGCTGCATGTTGGCCATGCTTAACCTGACTAAGCATCGCTGTTTCTTTTAACTTCATTATCCCCTTGGGGAAATTTGCCCTCTCTGCTTTTTGACCCACTTTACAATTCAGGCATTTATAGCAAAGAGTTACTTACATTACACAAGGCATATATAACCACATAAATACAGCAGGGTATATATACTTCAGAGAGAACAGTGTAGTGCCTCAATCAATCAATGAATCAATGAATCAATGAATGAATGAATGAATCAATAAATCAACTTTATTGTCACAACACAATTACAGGTAACGATAAGGTGAACCTCTTTGTTTATGCAGGCTTCCACGTTTGCAACTCATTGAGCAAAAGAAAATAATTAGTCGTAAAGAATGGAAAAGAAAATGAGCACAGGAGGCCTGACAAAACAGCATGTTAATTAAAATCAGTATCTTGCCATTAAAAGAGGTCCTAAATCACACGTAGTGCATTCAGTATAATGCATGCCAGTATAATGTTGTTTAGAAGTCAGTATAATGCATGCCAGTATAAGGTTGTTTAGAAGTCAGAATGAAAGTCCCAAACACACTGATGCAAATCAGTTAGGTACAGGTGACCATTTTGTTCAGCTCAATAAACTACATGCCAGGTAAACAATTAACCTAGCTTCTGTCTAAATTAATATGCTATCTAAATCCATCATCTATGGAAGAAAAACTAAAACAAATAAAGAATAAAAACAAGATGTCTGCATAGTAGCCATATCTTGGTCGGCGGGCATATCTCAAAAGAGAAGCTGGCAAGAAAGAAGGTACAGGGGAGGGTGAAGTGCTTTGGGGTATAAGGAGGTGGAGTCTAAAAGTGGTCTCCAGATAACGGTGGGCAATTGGTAATGAGTCTGCGGTTTTCTGACTGCAGTGAGGAATTTATTCCACATTTTGGGAGCTAGCCAGGAGGTGGACGTGAGGGAAGAGTCTGGGACATTCTTGGGAAGCGTTGTCCAGGGTGTTTTAGAGACCCGCTCGGTAGGACTTTCCTGTGTTTCCAATTTTAGATCAGCCCTGACTGATACATGTATATGTAAAATATAGGGCTTAAGTCAAGTAGGCTATGTTTTCTAATAATATAATTAAAATCTGAAAAGAAACTATTAAACAAATACTCAAATACTCAAGTAAATAAAAGATACATCATTGGGGCCCTGCTGGCTTAGTGGTCCAGGCGCATGTCACATAAATAGGCTCTAGGCCGCATGTTCGAGTCCCGTTCATGACGACCTTTGCTGCATGTCTCCCCATCTCTCTCTCCATCTTTCCTGTCATTCTTCACTTGTATCTATCAATGAAGGCAGAAAAGCCAAAAAAAGATCTTAAAAAAATAATGAAAACAAAATAGGCTACGTCATTGTACTTGTTACTTTCCACCACTATATATTGTCTGCCGGGTCGAAACCTCATTATGACCAAAACCTGTACTTTTATGATTTATTGAAATATATCAAAAGTAGCCTATCTACAAGCTCAAAATGCATCACTTCGTGCTGGGTTCCGAGCTTGCAGATCTGCTTTTGACACTTTTGTGTGATTCTGTAGTATGATCAAGTAGTAGTGTATTAATTTATGCAAAAACACAAAACGTCAGAATATGGAGATAAGAGGTTTCTGCCCGACAGCAACGTCATGTTACATTGCACTGCATTGCATATGACTGCTCAGCTTGTTGTACTTGTAAACCATATTAGTTGAACTATTTGGCATAATTGTGTTATGCCTTGTGTAATTTTAACATAGCAATCTTTTCTGGCTCCTGCAGTAGTTTGGAAATACTTGGAAATGTATCTTTGCTAATATTATCAGTATAGGGCTACAGCTATTTCAACTATTCTCTTTTAGCAATTATTCTATTATTCTATATTCTATTCGATTAATTAAATAACGGAGAAGCATGTTTGGTGAAGAAGAGAGTGCAGGCATGGTGGAACGGATGGAGGAGAGTGTTTTGTGACAGAAGGATACCAGCAAGAGTGAGAGGGAAGATGTATTATATTATGAGACGGTGATGAAACCAGCCATTCTGTAGTGAGTATACAGCTTGGAAACGGGAGGCGGAGGTGGCAGGATTGAGGATGCTTCGATTTTCATTAGGAGGGACAAGATCAGGAATGACTGCATTAGAGGGTCAGCCCAGGTTAGAAGATTTGGGAGATTGAAGCTGGAGAGGCGAGGTTGAGTTGGTCCGTACTAATATCATCACCTCCGTATTAATCTAACTCAGAGAGTGCACAAATGGAACCAAATGATATATTTTTTTTTGTCCCAATAATTGTGACAATTTTCATATCGCATGCCTGTGTGTGTGCGTGCGTGCGTGCGTGAGTGAGTGTCATAGATTGGGAATTGATTCAGTCTATTTGGTGTACGGTCATAATAACAATATGGCTGCGAGGAAGCAGTGTGCTCACTGATAGGAAGAGGTGCGCTATGACATCACAGCTGTTGGCTCTATTATGAGTCAGTGTGTGTGTGTGTGTGTGTGTTGGGGGGGGGGGGGGGGGGACTGCATCACTGACGGGCAGGCAGAGGTTTTACTGTTTGCTGTCAGCTATACAGTAGGTGCAGAATCTTTTTTCTTTTCTTTTTTTCCAGGAATGTGTAGGCCTGTTGTTACTATAGTGTTACTGATTATGACATCATCTACCGATTGCAATTATGCTTTGAGGTAATTGAAAATATTTTTCGTATTATTGGCATAACCGCTCACACAACATGCACTTATTTGTGTTGTTGTGAGCTTGTAGATCTGCTATTTTTGGCGAATCGATTTGTTTAGAGTGAAATGAGAGTGTACCAAATACAGGTACGTTTCATCAAGTGTAGAGGGTTGAAGTGGTGAATTTGCAGCTAGACAAAAGCTAATTCTTCCTAGTGTACGACAGAGGACACACTTAAAGGCACTTAATGGGAAAGTAATGCCAAAAATGTCTACTACTGCTGCTGAGCTATAATACAGAAAACGCACCATAGTCTCTAGAGATCAGATCATTGGGCATGATTCTTTTGACCTACATACTATGGGATTCTTCTTGCAATGTCGATGACCTGGGAACTTAACTAGGAAATGTGCAGTACAGATGTACTGTAAGTCACACTGGGCGTGACATCAGTGAAATACCTCCACAGTGTAAGTGTATTGAAGTACTGTAGCATGCAGTGTTGCCATGTCTGCTTATTGTTAGCGACCTTGGGCTTATTTTACTGTAAAGTCGCTTATAAATATTCATGAGTTCCTAAAGTGTAGTTACTTATATAGGGGTGTGTTTCCTAATGTTTAGAGCAGTGGTTCTCAAACACTTTCATGTCAACAAGGACCCCCAAATTAATGTATTTATCCACTGACAACCCATCTAAAAATATTTTGTGCCAGAGACCCCCATACCAGATTTGTGTTAAAATGTTTTGAAAAAATATTCAAAATGATTCACTTTTTTTTAATAACATGTTCTACATTAAGATCTCAAGCTTGTGAGCCTGTATAACTGCTATCAAATAGCCAATGTTGCAATGTATATATGTTTAAAGTGCTCATGTGGTGTAGTCGCTTCTTTTAGGCTCGTTTTCATAGACCTCGTTGCTTGTATCTCTCGCGAAAATCTGGCGACAGTGACTTTAGCTCTTTTCTACCTCAGCAGAGGAGAGTTGACAGCAACTGGGACACACTGATTTGAAATTCATTCGGCAGCCCTCCAGTTGTCCCCCATTTGCGTCATCTAGTGGTTATGTGACCCAGGTCTTAATTCCCGTTGTGCTGCTGGCGTGTCCTGTTGAAATCAAATGTCACAACTGCTATTTTTCACGACTTTTGTGCGTCACTCTGACTCTTGTGTGAGATGAAGTGGGGCATTCATTTAACAACAACAACAACAAAACCATACAAAGTTAACAGCAACCCGACAGCCATGACACGTTTGTCAGGACATGTGCTCACCCCATATTCCTCCAGGACACCACTAGATTCAGTCGGCTCTGCAGGCATCTGTTCTGCTGAAGGTGACATTGAGTCCAGCCAAAAACAGCCCAAAACTTCACAGTCACCCAAAGCAGTGGTGTCTAGAAGAAGTAGGCCTACTCTTGATTTATTATTTATTTTTACTTATTAGTAAGTGAGTAAAAGCAGCAATACCACAAAACATACAGGGCAGTTTTATTTGTATAACACATTTCAATGACTAGGCAATTCAATGTGCTTTACACGGAACATCAAGCAAAGGAAACACAATTACACAATGACATTAGGATAGCAAACAAAGTACTCATTAGAAAAGAGCCAATCTACATGCTCGGTAGGTTTACAAGATTGTAGATCGATCGTACAATTTTCAATAGCCAAAGTATAAACTAGGGCCTAAAAAAATGGAGGCACATTAGTCTGCCATGATATACAGTAGCACCTAGGCCTATGAAAATGGTAACATGTCTGTGAACCATGATGCTCCAGTGCCTCATTCCATCTTTGTACAAAGTTGTACTTAAGTACAGCAGAGTAGTAAAGTAAATGTACTTTACACCACCGTCCGTCGCCATCTCAGAGCAGATTAAGCGATCATCATACAGCAGACGAGGGTTTCAGAGGGAGACAGTGATGACGCTTGTCGGGGACACTGGGACTGACGGAGTAAATTAATCACACTATGCGTGCCCTGTTGGGACGTCTGGATTGTAAAGTAGCACATGAAGCTACAGAAATTCTGTATGAAGGGGAAACAGTTTGCCAAAATCATGTAATCTCTAATTGCTACTCATTCTTGTCACCAGCTTGGGTCCTTGCTACGTGGAAGAAAAATAAATCAATAAGGTGAATCATTGCAGGAAATAAGGACCTAAGTATAATATTGTTGCAGTCGGGCAGAAACCTTGTATCTCCAATGAGGTTTCCACCCGACAGAGACTAAATACTGTATAAAGTGAAAACAGTTTGCCTAAATCACTGTCCTCTCTCTAATTGCTACTTAAGTGCTTGCCTCTTAACCGTCACCAGTGTTAGTTTGGGTCCTTGCTGTGTGGAAGAAAAAGCAAAGCAAAGGTGAATTGTTTCAAAAAAATGGTATAATATTACCGTATAATCCATTGTTGAACTGTGTAATTAGTCAAGCTGGTTCTCTGTAACACTAGCCTGGTTCTCTGTAACACTAGCCTGGTTCTCTGCAACAGCAAGCATATGCAATTTACAATTTAAGCATTTAGCAGACGCTTTTCATCCAGAGCGATTTACAGAGAGACAGTGTAGTGCCTTAGTGAACTAGGATCACAGGATGTGAAAACCAAGAACCTACTGTAAAGCGTCAGTATAAAGTAACAATGTAGGCTACTCAAAATATAATCTGTACGTTGAAACTATATACAGTATATATAGCAGGCAAACAATTAACCTAGCATCTGTCTAGACTAAATAACATTCTATCTAAATTAAAAATGTTACGTTGTGGTCAGTTAAAAACAAGCCTGAGTAACAAAATATATACAGTGTCATCATGAGCTGATATGTGTGCTGTAATGCCGCATGTCAGATGTTGTAGTGCAGGTGGGGTCTGGGGACCCGCAGGGGTCCTTAAGGAGGGGGTCGCCACCCAGGGGTCGGTCCTTGAGGAGGGGGTCCACACCCAGGGGTCCTTATGGAGGGGGTCGCCACCCAGGTGTCGGTCCTTGAGGAGGGGGTCGCCACCCAGGTGTCGGTCCTTGAGGAGGGGGTCCACACCCAGGGGTCCTTGTGGAGGGGGTCCCCACCCAGGGGTCCCTGACACAAAACAATTTCAGATGGGGGTCCGTGGGCAAATGCATATACAGTACATTTTTGGGGGTCCTTCATGACACTAAAAATGTTTGAGAACTACTGCTGTGGCGGTTAAAGTCATGCAGTGCTTACTGTGCTTCTCACCCCTTTTAATTTCACACGGAACCCCAGTTTGATTATGCATTAGGCCACGGACCCCCACTTTATACCATTTGTCATCTCTGGGGACCCCAATCTATACTGTCAAACGCTCAGTGTTAATTTAGGGTACCCAGATTGAACCAAATGGAAGCACCTGACACGCTGCACATGCGCATGTACAAGCATAGTCAGTCACATGCACACACACACACACACACGTCACATGCGCGCACGCACAGACACTCACGCCTCTCGGCTTCCACTGTCTGTGTTGTTTAAACAAGTCAACAGACAATTGAGTGATATAATAAATGAAAATGAGATTTCACATAGTCTCTCTCTCTCTCTCTCTCTCTCTCCCTCTCCATTGAGAACGATTAAGTGTCACTATGCTATTGTTGCTGTTATTGTTGCTATTGCATTTGCTTGTTTCTCTCTCTGACTCTCTCCCTCCTTCGCTATTTCTCCCTGTCTCTTCTCTTTCCCTCTGGTGGCCTTCACCATCAGTCACAGTGGCTTTGTGCCTTAAATATTAGGCATTTACCCATTCTGAGTGTTTTACTGTATGACTGCGGACCTGTTAGTGCAGTTATGTTATTGTGTCACTGGCAGGCTGTTTGTTGGGAGCACTCTTTGATCGCATCTCTTAACTTCAGTCAGATCCATAACAATATGGGAACAAAAGGGGGCATGCACACAATTCCAACACGTAATCTTCTCTTATGGGGGTTCACGACTTCACGTACACCTTTTTGACGCTAGCCCCTCCTTTAAACAGCTTTAATGTAGATTCTGTCTTAACACAAACATGAAATGCCATCGACAATGAATGGAGAATTTACGTCATATGTTTCTGAGCAAATCGGCATATGTATGTCTGTGGGAACCCTTGGCCAATAAGGGACCACCATTCTTGATGATGATATACGATGATTAGAGCGCCCCTCACTTCACACAGGTGTGATTTGTTTCTTCCTTCACATGCAAATGTTTGAGAACCACTCTGTCCTGACACGGTCTCACATTCAGCTTTTTGATTGGTGTAAACCACTCCAACAACTGGCTTTGTACCCATGTCTGTTCGTACCAAAAAAAATCACACCCGTGTGAACTCAGTGGTGTAAGGTCTTATATAGACTGATCAGCTGTGGTCTGACGTAATGTCTGACGTAATGAAATCACACCCGTGTGAACTGGGTGACCATAGCAACCGTGCTCATTTTTTGGTACAGACAGACAGACAGACACGTAAACTAACAAAGCCAGTTGTAGGAGTGGTTTACACCACTCAAAAATGAGCATGGTTGCTATGGTCACCCAGTTCACACGGGTGTGATTTCATTACGTCATATATTACGTCAGACCACAGCTGATCAGTCTATATAAGACCTTACACCACTCAGTTTTGCTTCTCTCTGATAATCAAAAGTCTTTTGCCACAGGTGCGTTGGCAGAGTATGCGTATACTGTAGATCATACATGGGCAACTGGCGACCTACACTTACACACTTATTGTGGCCCTCAGGTTAATATCAACTGGCGGCCTGGGGGCCACATGCGGACCCCACCTACACTTATTGTGGCCCTCAGGTTAATATCCGAATATTGATATATTACTGATTTCAGCTGTTAGAATTCCAAACATCCAAACATGACCCGCTTTAATTATTTCAGTCTATATTAGTAGCTGAATGACTACTTTTAAATTAAAT